>NC_053426.1:62401804-62454055 GCF_007990345.1 Gossypium hirsutum
TCCAAGTGGCATAAATTGATAATGCTATGATGGTAGACTTAATTGGAATTCGGCATTGTAAGTGATGCTTTGGGCTCTTGTGTTGGTTAGGGACAAAATGTATTTAGAGGAACTAAATGATGTATATGAATTCGAAAATGCAAGGTATTAAGCAGCCCTATATTCGGTGGTGCATGAGTAGAGCACATGTATAATGCTTGAATAACTAGTCAATAAAATTATTGCACCTAATGTATAATATGAATGTATTAATCGAATAGTTAAATTGATAAATTATTAATAAGCTCTATCTGTTTGAATTAGCTCAAGAGCTTAGAGGACCAAAGTTGGATAAGGGAAGAAAAAGTGATCGAATAGCCGTCGAAACCGTTCGACAACATCCAAGGTAAGTCTTCGAGTAATGACCCTACTTGAATTAATGAAATGATTAGTCATAACTATGACGGATAGCCGAATGTGCATAGAGACTATGTTATAAAGCCAATTGAAATCATGCTCTTTGTGTGTGGCTATTGAGCCGAAATTGGAAAGGTTAATAAATGTTTTGTGTTTGAGCCTTAGTACGAAAATGAAATATGGATGTGTCATGATTGATAAGTGGCATGACATTGAATGATCCGGCAAGTCCGAGCATTATGCAGTGATTTATCCGGGCTAAGTCCCGAAGGCATTTATGCTAGTGATTTTATCTGGGATAAGACCCGAAGGCATTTGTGCGAGTTGATATATCCGGGCTAAGACCCGAAGGCATTTGTGTGAGTTGCTATACCCGGGTTAAGACCCGAAGGCAATTGTGCTTGTGGTTATATCCGGCTAAATTCCGAAGAAACTTGGGTTTGAAGGTGAGCGTTTTGTGCTGTAATAAATTCAATTAATACGCTCGAAAAACCCAAACGATAAGGTATGTTTGCATGTGTATCGGAAAAGTCGATTCGTTTTAAATAGTATTCGTTCAATCGACTAACGAACTTTCGGCTTTTAGATAGGTTGATACCTTGTGTGTGTATATGTTGATGAAGTGTGAAGTAAGTATGATTATGAGAATGTGTATTAATAAAGTGATTCATTTAGCTATGTGAATGTAATACTTTAGTCAAAGCCGATTTCATTACTTGAAACTTACTAAGCTTTAAAATGCTTACCCCGTTGCTTTGGCTCTCTGTTTTATAGATTTTGTTCGTTAGCTATCGGATTCGGGATCATCGAAGTCGAAGTCATCCACACTATCAAAGCCCTTTTGGTACTCTTTTAGTTGAACTCTGGATATGGCATGTATAGGACTACCCTTTGTTGTTGGTCATGTACCCTTCGTTTTGTGTAAATTGGATAGCCATGCGAAAATGGCTTAAATATACTTTGATCATAGCTTTATAATCGTTTTGTATGTTTCCTCGAGAGGTATGGAAATGTTGGTAACGGTAGCCATGGGAATGGTTATTCATGATCATTTGGAATATGTATGACAAACTCTAGTTGATCCATGGAGATCATGAAATAGGTAAAGTTTACCTTAAAATAGATGCTGGCAGCAGCAGTGATGTGGATGTGAAAAATCACTAAAATAGTAGGATGGAATAAATAGTGAATAAATTATGTAATCGAACCTTGATGAATATATTTTCATAGGAAAGTAACAAATTGTTCATATGAACAGTATATTATGAGATGTAAAGTTTTCGTGAGACAGGCCCAGAACGGTTTCTGGATCCCCTGATCTGACTTTGGAAATTCATTATAAATTAACAGAGACATTTAGAAGTCATGCCATATATGTATAGATTCCTATTTGAGTCTAGTTTCTATAGAAACAAACGGTATCAGTATTGAAGCCCTGTACAGGGAGATATCCAAGTTGAAATGCGAAAAGGTCAGTGTAGTTGATCCCTGTAACATGGGAGACTTTGACTAATAAACTGTACTAATTGGCCAAACCAAAAATTCTAGAAAAAAAATTGTAGATGCATATATGAGTCTAGTTTTTTGGAAAAATCACGAAACTGATTTTCGAATTGTGAAACTCAAGATATGATTTTTAAGGTGACAGTGATGCAGTTAGCCAGCTTGCCTGGAAAATTTAAAATGGATTGTGCAAAGAAGTGATTTAAGTCTGCAAACCCCTCGTGTCCGACTCCGGCGACGGACTCGGGTACGGGGTGTTACAAATTTATGGGTATCAGAACTACGGTTTAGTCGATTCTAGGACTACCGTAATACGTTTGGGTCTAGCTATACATGCCGTTATGTGATTAATTGATAGTGTGGTGATTTCTGACATTTGAATTGTGTTTATTTATAGTAATGGATCCCGATCCCAACCGAGCGATAGCTGATGATGTGGAGAGTGTGGCGCCTGCTCCCGCACAGGGGACAGCGCCGGTAGACTCTCAACCTATTGCTAGCAATCCGAATGATGAGGCTAGGCAAGCTTTTTATAGCGTGATGAATGATTAGTTCAACCAATACATTCGAAACTAATACGGCTGTTCCACAACCTCCATTCCCGACTAATACAACCCCCGCACCTACAATACCTCCAGTAACGGACCAAATAAGGTCAAATAAGCTCCCAGTTGACAGAATCCGAAAACACGGGGCTACTGAATTTAAAGTTACGGACAGCGATGATGCCGAGCAAGCTGAATTTTGGTTGGACAACACTATCCAGGTACTCGACGAGCTATCTTGCACACCCAATGAGTGCCTAAAGTGTACTATCTCCTTGCTACGTGATTCTGCCTACTATTGTGGAATACATTGACTTCTGTTGTGCCTAGAGAGCAATAACTTGGGAATTCTTCCAAACCGAGTTTCGAAAGAAGTATATCAGTCAGAGATTCATTGACAAAAACGGAAGGAATTTCTTGAGCTTAAGCAAGGTTCCATGTCAGTTACTGATTACGAGCGAAAATTTGTTAGACTTAGTAGATACGCTCGGGAATGTGTTTCATCCGAGGCTATCATGTGTAAACGCTTCGAGGATGGGTTGAATGAAGATATAAAAATGTTCGTTGGCATTCTTGAAATCCGAGAATTTGTGGTACTTGTTGAGCGAGCTTGTAAAGCCGAGGAGCTAAGTATGGAGAAAAGAAAAGTTGATATGGGAGCAAAGGAGTTTCGTAAGAGGTCTTCGGGGAAGCCCTTCCACAGTCATCGAAGAAATTTAGAGATGACTTAGGCCGGTCTAGGGACACTTCGGGTTTCTCTAGACGAGATCGCGATCGACCCCCTGTAGCACACGAGTCACTTCGGTCGCCAGTGTTGGAAATGATCGTCGGGATAGAACGGAATGTCGATATTGCGGTAAATGGCATTCGGGGAGTTGTAGATTCCATGACCGCTCCTGTTACAAGTGCGGATCAGTTGACCACTTCATTAAAGATTGCCCGAGGTTGTCTAAACAGAATGTAAGTTAAAGTGGGAAACTAGGTGCTACTACTGCTCGGGGTAGACCGTCTAGAAACACGGGCAATGCTAGTGGCGGTCAGAGAGGATCTAGAGATGCTACAACCAGATCTGAGGCTCGTGCGCCTGCTAGAGCTTATGCTATACGTGCCCGCGAGGATGCTTCTTCGCCAGATGTTATTACCGGTACTTTTACTCTCTTTGATACTAATGTGATTGCTTTGATTGACCCTGGTTCTACTCATTCTTATATATGCGAAACCTTAGCATCCAGTAAGACTTTACCTATTCAGTCTACTGAGTTCGTAATTCGGGTGTCAAATCCCTTGGGTCTTACGTGCTTGTCGACAAAGTGTGTAAGAAATGCCCCTAGTAATTCGAGATTCCTGTTTTCTGGTGGACTTGATGCTTTTGCCGTTTGATGAATTTGATGTTATTCTTGGTTTGGATTGGTTGACCGTGCATGATGCGGTTGTGAATTGCAAAAGCAAGACTATTGATTTGAGGTGCGCAAATAACGAGATAATCCGAGTTGAGTCTACGGACTTAAAAGGGTTGCCAGCTGTAATATTAGCAATGTTGGCCCAGAAATATGTAAGAAAAGGGTACGAAGCATACCTTGCGTATGTACTTGATGACAAAGAATTAGAAAAGAAACCCGAATCTCTGCCGGTGGTTTGTGAATATCCGGATGTTTTTCCCGAAGAATTACCGGGTTTACCACCTGTTCGGGAGGTAGAGTTTGGTATTGAGCTTGTACCTGGAACTACACCAATTTTGATAGCTCCGTATCGTATGGCACCAACCCAGTTAAAAGAATTGAAAGCTCAGTTGCAAGAGTTGACTGATAGAGGCTTCCTCGACCAAGTTTCTCACCTTGGGGTGCACCAGTATTGTTTGTGAAAAGAAGGACGGAACCATGAGGTTGTGCATCGACTATCGTCAGCTTAATAAAGTGACAATAAAGAACAAATATCCGTTACCGCGTATCGATGATTTGTTCGATCAACTGAAGGGAGCCTCAGTGCTCTCAAAATAGATTTGAGATCGGGCTATTATCAGTTGCGAATTCGAGATTCGGACATACCCAAAACTGCCTTCAGAACGAGATATGGTCACTACGAGTTCTTAGCGATGCCGTTTGGGCTCACTAATGCCCCTGCGGTATTTATGGATTGATGAATCGGATCTTCAAACCATATTTGGATCGGTTCGTAGTTGTGTTCATTGATGACATCTTGGTCTATTCAAAAGATGAGACCGAACATGCTGAGCACCTGAGATTAGTGTTACAAATTTTACGGGATAAGCAGTTATATGCCAAGTTCAGTAAATGTGAGTTTTGGTTACGAGAAGTTAGCTTTTTGGGTCATGTAGTATCTGTATCGGGCATTCGAGTTGATCCAAGCAAAATTTCAGCCATACTTAACTGGAAGCCTCCAAGAAATATTACCGAAGTTCGGAGCTTCTTGGGGCTCGCGGATTATTACCGACGATTTGTAAAAGGTTTCTCGATGATAGCCACACCAATGACGAAGCTACTTCAAAAGGATGTTAAGTTCGAATGGACGGAGAAATGTCAGAAAAGTTTCGATCAACTGAAAACTTATTCGACTGAAGCTCCAATTTTAGTGCAACCCGAATCAGGCAAAGAGTTTGTCATTTATAGTGACGCATCCCTACTTGGGTTGGGTTGCGTATTGATGCAAGAAGGTCGAGTTGTGGCCTATGCGTCGAGACAATTGAAGCCACACGAGAGAAATTATCCGACCCATGATCTCGAACTAGCCGCCATCGTATTTGCTTTAAAAATATGGCGACATTATTTGTTGGTGAGAAGTGCCATGTATTTTGGATCACAAAAGTCTCAAATATTTGATGACCCAGCGAGACTTGAATCTGCGACAAAGGCGTTGGCTTGAGTTGTTGAAAGATTATGAGCTTGTCATTAATTATCACCCGGGAAAGGCTAAAGTGGTTGCGGACGCCTTAAGCCGGAAATCACTGTTTGCTTTGCGAGCGATGAATGTACACTTGTCTGTTCTACCCGACAATGTGTTGTAGCTAAATTAAAGGCCAAACCATTATTGATTCATCAAATTTGTGAAGCTCAGAAAGTCGACGATGAATTGGTTGCAAAACGGGCTGAATGTGTTCTGAATATGGAATCCAAATTTCAAATTGATGATGACGATTGTTTGAGGTTCAGAAGTCGGTTGTGTGTTCCAAGAAATTCAGAACTCATTTCGATGATTCTGAACGAAGCCCATTGTAGCCGAATGTCAATTCACCCGAGGAGTACGAAAATGTACAATGATCTGAGATGCCAGTTTTGGTGGCATGGTATGAAATGAGACATTTCTGATTTTGTTTCGAAGTGTTTAATATGTCAGCAAGTAAAGGCGGAACATCAAGTGCCTTCAGGATTACTTCAGCCGATCATGATACCCGAGTGGAAATGGGATCGAGTCACAATGGACTTTGTGTCCGGACTGCCACTGTCAGCAAGTAAGAAGGATGCGATTTGGGTTGTTGTTGATAGACTGACTAAGTCGGATCACTTTATCCCCGTGCGTACGGATTTTTCACTGGATAAACTAGCTGAATTGTACGTTTCTCAGATTGTGATATTACACGGGGTACCGATTTCTGTTGTGTCGGATAGAGATCTAAGATTCACCTCGCGATTTTGGAAGAAATTGCAAGAAGCTTTGGGTACCAAGCTGCATTTTAGCACCGCTTTTCATCCACAAACCGATGGTCAATCCGAGCGGGTAATTCAGATACTAGAGGATATGTTGAGATGTTGCATCCTTGAGTTTAGTGGTTCATGGGAACGGTATTTACCATTGATTGAATTCGCTTACAACAACAGTTTTCAATCAAGTATTAAGATGGCACCTTACGAGGCTTTGTACGGGCGTAAATGTCGTACACCATTGTTTTGGACCGAGCTCAGTGAAAGTAAAATTTTCGGAGTGGATTTGATTAAAGATGCTGAACAGAAGGTAAAAGTAATCCGTGAAAGTCTAAAGATAGCTTCAGATCGCCAGAATGTCGTACGCGGATCTGAAACGAAAAGACATTGAGTATCAGGTGGGAGATAAGGTGTTTCTTAAAGTTTCACCTTGGAAAAAGATACTCAGATTTGGGCGTAAGGGCAAATTGAGTCCGAGGTTCATCGGGCCATACGAAATATCCGAACGAGTCGGTCCAGTTGCGTATCGATTGATTTTGCCCCCTGAACTTGAAAAGATTCACGACGTCTTTCATGTTTCGATGCTTCGACGCTATAGATCTGATCCATCGCACATAATTAGCCATCAGAGGTTGAAATTCAAGCCGATATGAGTTATGAAGAAGATCCGATGCGTATCCTAGCTCGTGAAGTGAAAGAGTTGCGAAACAAAAGGGTTCCGTTAGTAAAGGTGTTATGGCTCAAAACCGGGATCGAGGAAGCTACTTGGGAAACCGAGAGCTCGATGAAAGAATGATACCCAAACCTATTTACCGGTAAGATTTTCGGGGACGAAAATTTCTTAAGTGGGGGAGAGTTGTGACAGCCCTAAAGTGACCCTAGTCGGAAAGCGCTCTCAGGACCGCTAGACCGAGTCACCAAATTATTTGAATGTGATAATTATTGCCTAAAATATGTGAATATAAATGTGTGAAAGTTTTAAGCTTCGATTTAGTTAATTGCATGTGAATTTAGTTGATAGGACTTATGTGAGAAAATTTAGAAATGTGCTAGGCAAATGCAAGTGGCCTAATAGTGCATGTAATCAAAGGGGTGGACTTGCATGTCAATTTCCCCCCATTTAAGTACTAGTGGCCGGCCATGACAAGGGATGATGGGCAAAACATGTCATGAAACATGTTGTGTTAATGGAAAAATAAAATAAGAAGCATGGGCAATAAACTAATAAGAAATTGAAGGAAGAAAACAAAGAAAAAAAATGTGTTCATCATTCTCATGCATGACCGAAAAAAAAAGAACAAAAAGTCTTTCTCATTTTGTTCTTCTTGGCCGATTGTGAAGAGGAAGTAGGGAGGGAGGCATTCGGTCATCCTAGGCTAATAGCAAGGTAAGAAGTTTATATTAGTTCATGAAATTTTGGTTAATCTTGAGTAAGATATCAAACTACTTTTGTAACCCATGTAGAAATTTTGATTTGTGTTATGGACTAGGGCTTTCGACTATGGTATTTGACAATGGTGAATTTTGTTGTTCCATGTTAAATTTAGATGAGCAAAGATAGATGAGTGTTTGCACTATACAAATAATCATATGTGAGCAATGGGTGCTAAAGGGAAAGAAATCGGCTACCTTATTATGTACCAAGGCCGAATGTGTACTTGGTAAAGGAGGGGTTGTTATTGAACATTAGGTCATGTCCCTAGTGAATGGATGAATTGGTAACCATTGTGTATGAAGATTTGCTTTACTATGTTTTTGTTAGCAAGATGAGAAACGAGTTAAGATGGTCTTGGTGTAATTGTCGAATGCATGTTTAAGGAATTGGTTAAGTACATTGTTATTAAATGCTTGTTGTTAAGGAGTTTTGAGTTGGTTATAAATTGGGTTTAGTGTTCGAGGAACATTGGTTTGGACACCTAGTGCCGAATGTGTTCAAACGCAACTTACCAAGTGCATAAATATGATAATGCTATGATGGTAGACTTAATTGGAATTCGGCATTGTAAGTGATGCTTTGGGCTCTTGTGTTGGTTAGGGACAAAATGTATGTTATGAGGAACTAAATGATGTATACGAATTTGAAAATGCAAGGTATTAAGCTAGCCCTATTATTCGGTGGTGCATGAGTAGAGCACATGTATAATGCTTGAATAACTAGTCAATAAAATTATTCGCACCTAATTGTATAATATGAATGTATTTAATCGAATAGTTAAATTGATAAATTATTAAATAAGCTCTATCTGTTTGAATTAAGCTCAAGAGCTTAGAGGACCAAAGTTGGATAAGGGGAAGGAAAAAGTGATCGAATAGCCGTCGAAACCGTTCGACAACATCCGAGGTAAGTCTTCGAGTAATGACCCTACTTGAATTATATTGAAATGATTAGTCATACTATGACGGATAGCCGAATGTGCATAGAGACTATGTTATAAAGCCAATTGAAATCATGCTCTTTGTGTGTGGCTATTGAGCCGAAATTGGAAAGGTTTAATAAATGTTTTGTGTTTGAGCCTTAGTAACGAAAATGAAATATGGATGTGTCATGATTATTGATATATGTGTGCATGAGCATTTGAATGATATCCGGGCTAAGTCCCGAAGGCATTGATGCTAGTGATTTTATCCGGGCTAAGTCCCGAAGGCATTTATGCTAGTGATTTTTCCCTGAAACTAAACTCGTATATGCATCTAAAAATGTTTTTCTAGAATTTTTGGTTGGGCCAATTAGTACAGTTTATTAGTCAAAGTCTCCCATGTTACAGGGATCAACTACACTGACCTTTGCACATTAGAAATGAAATATGGATTGTGCAAAGAAGTGATTTAAGTCTGCAAACTCCTCGTGTCCGACTCTGGCGACGGACTCGGGTACGGGGTGTTACACATGATTTCATTGCTTAAAGCTTACTAAGCGTTAAATGCTTACTCCGTTCTTTGAATCTCTGTTTTATAGATTTTGTTTCGTAAGCTATCGGACTCGGGGTTGTCGAAGTCGAAGTCGTACACACTATCAAAGCCCTTTTTGGTACTCTTTTAGTTGAACTCTGCTAATGGCATGTATAGGACTACCCTCTTTGTTGTGAGTCATGTACCCTTTGGTTTTGTATAAATTTGGATAGCCATGCGAAAATGGCTTATATATATACTTTGAGCATAGCATTATAATCGTTTTGTATGTTGTTCCTTGAGAGGTATGGAAATGTTTGGTAACGATTAGCCATTGGAATGGTTAATCATGATCATTTGGGTGCTTTGTATGACAAATTCTAGTTGATTCATGGAAAACCATGAAATAGGTAAAGTTTACCTTAAAAATAGATGCTGACAGCAGCAGTGGTGTGGATTTGAAAAATTACTAAAAATAGTAGGATTGAAATTAAATAGTGAATAAATTATGTAATTGAACCTTGATGAATCTATTTTCATATGGAAGAAACGAAACGATCATATGAGTCGTGTTTTAAGAGATATTTAAGTTTTCGCGGAACAGGGCCAGAGCGATTTCTGGATCCCCTGATCTGACTTTGGAAATTCACTATAAATTAACCAGAGATAATTAGAAGTCATTCCATATATCTAGAGATTCCTTTTTGAGTTTAGTTTCGTTAGAAACAAACGGCATAAGTATTGAAGCCCTGTACAGGAAGATAGCTAAGTTGTATTGCATGAAGGTCAGAGTAGTCGAACCCTGTAACAGGGGAGATTTTAACTAATAAACTGTACTAATTGGCTTGGCCAAAAATTCTAGAAAAAAATTTGTAGAAGGATATGTGAGTCTAGTTTCAGGTAAAATTTACGAAACTGGTTTTCGAGTTTTGGAACTAAAGATATGGTTTTTAAGGTGACAGTGACACAGTTAGCTAGCTTGTCTGGAAATTTTAAATGAACTGTGTTTTACAATGAAATAAGTCTGTTAGCACCTCGTGTTTGACTCCGGCAACGGTCTCAGGTACGGGGTGTTACAATTTTATTGGCATTAGAGCTACGGTTTAGTCGATTCTAGGACTACCGTAATACGTTTGGGTCTAGCTATACATGCCATTATGTGATTATTTGATAGTGTGGTGATTTCTGACAATTGAAAATGTGTTTATTTATAGTAATGGATCCCGATCCCAACCGAGCGGTAGCTGATGATCTTGAGAGTGTAGCACCTACTCCCGCACAAGGGACAGCGCCGGCGGACTCTCAACCTATTGCTAGTAATCCGAACGATGAAGCTAGACAAGCTTTTTATAGCGTGAGGAATGATTGGTTTAACCAAAACATTCGAACTAATACGGCTGTTCCACAACCTCCATTCCCGACTAATACCACCCCCGCACCTACAATACCTCTGGCAACTGACCAAATAAGGTCAAATAAGCCCCTAGTTGACAGAATCCGAAAACATGGGGCTACTGAATTTAAAGCTACGGACAGCGATGATGCCGAGCAAGCTGAATTTTGGTTGGACAACACTATTCGGGTACTCGATGAGCTATCTTGCACACCCGATGAGTGCCTAAAGTATACTATCTCCTTGCTACGTGATTCTGCCTACTATTGGTGGAATACGTTGACTTCTGTTGTGCCCAGAGAGCAAGTAACTTGGGAGTTTTTCCAAATCGAGTTTCGGAAAAAGTATATCAGTCAGAGATTCAGGGATCAAAAATGGAAGGAATTTCTTGAACTTAAACAAGGTTCCATGTCGGTTACCGACTATGAACGAAAGTTTGTAAGGCTTAGCCGGTACGCTCGAGAATGTATCTCTTCAGAAGCCGTGATGTGTAAACATTTCGAGGATGGGCTGAATGATGATATAAAGCTGTATGTTGGCATTTTGGAAATCTGAGAATTTGTGGTACTTGTCGAGCGAGCTTGCAAAACCGAGGAGCTCAGTATGGAGAAAAGAAAAGCTGAGGTGGGAGCAAAGGAGTTTCGTAAGAGGTCTTCGGGGAAGCCCTTCCAACAGTCATCGAAGAAATTTAGAGATGACTTAGGCCGGTCTAGATACACTTCGGGTTTTTCTAGACAAGATCGCGATCGACCCCCTGTGAGTGCACGAGTCACTTCGGTCGCCAGTGTTGGAAATGATCGTCGAGACAGAACGGAGTGTCAATATTGTGGTAAATAGAATTCGGGGAGTTGTAGATTTCATGACCGCTCCTGTTACAAGTGCGGATCAGCTGACCACTTTATTAAAGATTGCCTGCGATTGTCTGAACAGAACGTAAATCAGAGTGGGAAACCTGGTGCTACTACTGCTCGGGGTAGACCATCTAGGAATACGGGCAATGCTAGTGGCGGTCAGAGAGGATCTAGAGATGCTACAACCAGATCTGAGGCTCGTACTCCTGCTAGAGCTTATGCCATACGCGCACGCGAGGATGCTTCTTCGCCAGATGTTATTACCGGTACTTTTACTCTCTTTGATACTAATGTGATTGCTTTGATTGACCCTGGTTCTACTCATTCTTATATATGTGAAACCTTAGCATCCGGTAAGACTTTACCTATTGAGTCTACTGAGTTCGTACTTCGGGTGTCAAATCCCTTGGGTCGTTACGTGCTTGTCGACAAAGTGTGTAAGAAATGTCCCCTAGTAATTCGAGGTTCCTGTTTTCCGGCAGACTTGATGCTTTTGCCGTTTGATGAGTTTAATGTTATTCTCAGTTTGGATTGGTTGACCGTGCATGATGCGGTTGTGAATTGCAAAAGCAAGACTATTGATTTGAGGTGCGCAAATAATGAGATAATCCGAGTTGAGTCTACTGCCTTGTATGGACTGCAAAAAATAATATCCTCGATGTTAGCCCAAAAATATGTGAGAGAGGGGTTTGAAGCGTATCTTGCATACGTACTTGATAATAAAGAGCCAGAAAGGAAACTTGAATCTGTGCCGGTGGTTTGTGAATACCCGGATGTTTTTCCCGAAGAATTACCGGGTTTACCACCTGTTCGGGAGGTAGAGTTTGGTATTAAGCTTGTACCTGGGACTACACCGATCTTGATAGCTCCGTATCGTATGGCACCAACCGAGTTAAAAGTGTTGAAAGCTCAGTTGCAAGAGTTGACAGATAGAGATTTCGCTCGACCAAGTTTCTCACCTTGGGGTGCACCAGTATTGTTTGTGAAAAAGAAGGACAAAACCATGAGGTTGTGCATCGACTATCGTTAGTTGAATAAGGTGACAATAAAGAATAAATATCCGATACCGCGTATTGATGATTTGTTTGATCAACTAAAGGGAGCCTCGGTGTTTTCAAAGATAGATTTGAGATCGGGTTATTATCAGTTGCGAATTCGAGATTCTGATATACCCAAAACCGCTTTCAGAACGAGATACGGTCACTACAAATTCTTAGTGATGCCGTTTGGGCTCACTAATGCCCCCGCGGTATTTATGGATTTGATGAATCGGATCTTCAGACCGTATTTGGATCGGTTTGTAGTTGTGTTTATCGATGATATTTTGGTCTATTCGAGAAATGAAACCAATCATGCTGAACACCTGGGATTAGTGTTGCAAACTTTACAGGATAAGCAATTATATGCTAAGTTCAGTAAGTGTGAGTTCTGGTTAAGAGAGGTTAGCTTCTTGGGTCATGTGGTGTCTGTATCGGGTATTCGAGTTGATCCGAGCAAAATTTCAGCCATACTTAACTGGAAGCCTTCGAGAAATATTACTGAGGTTCGGAGCTTTTTGGGACTTGCCGGTTACTGCCGACGGTTTGTAAAAGGTTTCTCGATGATAGCCACACCAATGACGAAACTACTTCAGAAAGATGTTAAGTTTGAATGGACGGAAAAGTGTCAGAAAAGTTTCGATCAATTGAAAACTCATTTGACGGAAGCTCCAGTATTAGTGCAGCCCGAATCAGGCAAGGAGTTCATCATTTACAGTGATGCCTCCTTACTTGGGTTGGGCTGTGTATTGATGCAAGAAGGTCGAGTTGTAGCTTATGCGTCGAGGCAACTGTAGCCACATGAGAAAAATTATCCAACCCATGATCTCGAACTGGCTGCCATCGTATTCGCTTTGAAAATATGGCGACATTACTTATTTGGTGAGAAGTGCTATGTATATTCGGATCACAAAAGTCTCAAAAATTTGATGACTCAAAGAGACTTGAATCTGCGACAAAGACGTTGGCTCGAGTTGTTGAAAGATTATGAGCTTGTCATTGACTATCACCCGGGAAAGGCTAATGTGGTTGCGGATGCCTTAAGTCGTAAAACACTGTTTGCTTTACGAGCGATGAATGTACACTTGTCTGTTCTATCCGAAAATCTGTTAGTGGTAGAATTAAAGGCCAAACCATTGTTGATTCATCAAATTCGTGAAGCTCAGAAAGTCGATGATGAACTGGTTGCAAAACGTGTTGAATGTGTTTCGAATATGGAATCAGAGTTTCAAATTAATGATGATGATTGTTTGAGGTTTAGAAGTCGTTTCTCTGTTCCAAGAAATTCAGAACTTATTTCGATGATTCTGAACGAAGCTCATTGTAGCCGAATGTCAATTCACCCGGGGAGTACGAAAATGTACAACGATCTGAGACGTCAGTTTTGGTGGCATGGTATGAAACGAGACATTTCCGATTTTGTTTCGAAGTGCTTAGTATGTCAGCAAGTGAAGGCGAAACATCAAGTGCCTACGGGATTACTTCAGCCGATCATGATACCTGAATGGAAATGGGATCGAGTCACGATGGATTTTGTAACTGGGTTGCCAGTGTCGGCAAGTAAGAAAGATGCGATTTGGGTTGTTGTTGATAGACTGACTAAGTCGGCTCACTTTATCCCCGTATGCACGAATTTTTCATTGGATAAACTAGCTGAATTGTATGTTTCTCAGATTGTGAGATTACACGGGGTACCTATTCCTATTGTGTCGGATAGAGATCCGAGATTCACCTCGCGATTTTCGAAGAAATTGCAAGAAGCTTTGGGTACCAAGTTGCATTTTAGCACCGCTTTTCATCCCCAAACCGATGGTCAATCCGAGCGGATAATTCAGATACTCGAGGATATGTTAAGATGTTGCATCCTTGAGTTTAATGGTTCATGGGAACGGTATTTACCTTTGATTGAATTCGCTTACAACAATAGTTTTCAATCAAGTATTAAGATGGCACCTTACGAGGCTTTGTACGGTCGAAAATTCCGTACACCATTGTTTTGGACCGAGCTCGGTGAAACTAAAATTATCGGAGTTGATTTGATTAAAGATGCTGAGCAGAAAGTAAAAATAATTCGTGAAAGTCTGAAGGCAGCATCAGATCATCAGAAGTCGTACGCGGATTTGAAACGAAAGGACATTGAGTATCAGGTCGGAGATAAAGTGTTTCTTAAAGTTTCACCTTGGAAAAAGATACTCAGATTTGGGTGTAAGGGCAAATTGAGTCCGAGGTTCATCGGGCCATATGAAATATCCGAACGAGTCGGTCCAGTTGAGTATAGATTGATTTTGCCCCCTGAACTTGAAAGGATCCACAACGTTTTTCATGTTTCGATGCTTCGACGTTACAGATCTGATCCTTCACACATAATTAGTCCATCAGAGGTTGAAATTCAATCTGACTTGAGTTATGAAGAAGAACCGATTCGTATCCTAGCTCGTGAAGTGAAAGAGTTGCGAAACAAAAGGGTTCCGTTAGTAAAGGTGTTATGGCTCAAACACGGAATCAATGAAGCTACTTGGGAAACCGAGAACTCTATGAGAGAACGATACCCAAACCTATTTACCGGTAAGATTTTTGGGGACGAAAATTTCTTATGTGGGGGAGAGTTGTGACAGCCCTAAAGTGACCCTAGTCAGAAAGCGGTTTCGGGACCGCTAAACCGAGTCACCAAATTATTTGAATATGATAATTATTGTCTAAAATATGTGAATATGAATGTGTGAAAGTTTTAAGCTCTGATTTAGTTAATTGCATGTGAATTTAGTTAATAGGACTTATGTGTGACACTTTTGAAATGTGATAGGTTAATCTATAAGGATCTATTAGTGCATGTAATCAAAGGGGTGAACTTGCATGTCAATTTCCCCCATTTAATTAGTAGTTTCCGGCCATGACAATAAGGGTGGACAAAGTGTGATGGGTAAAACATGTCAAAAACATGTTGTGTTAATGGTTTATGTTAGAAATGATAAAATAATAATGGTTAGTAGGACGATGAAAAAAAAAAGAAAAGGTTCTCATTTGTTTCTTCATGACCGAAAAATCAAAGGAAGAAGGGGAAGAAAAGGATAAGGAAGTTCGGCCATACTTGTATCTAGATTAAGGTATGTTTGATGATGTTCCATGAGATGCATGCATGTTTTAGTTGTTAGCTTGAGTTCTACCTAGCCCATGGTTTAAATCTTTTCTATGTGATGGAGATGATATTCGGCCATGGGTGTTGTCTTCTTGGGTGGTGTTTGATGTTGGTGATGATGCATGAAGATGAGTTAAGTTTCGGCTAAGGTGGATTTGTGTTGATGTCATTTGCATGCTAAATGTGAAGCTTTATAATGATACATGTGATGGTGGATTGATGCCTCTTGGATTTTCTTTTTAGCATTTTTTTTTGAGATAGACATTAGGTTCTTTGTTTAACCCATGACCAAATTTGAAATGGTATGGTGTCTTGATGCATTCGGCCATAGTAGGAAGTATGGTTGTTGTTCATGTTATTTGCATGAGAAATGGTAGTAAGGTGAAGTGCAAATATTAGTATTTGATTACTAGTGTACATATGTGTATTAGCCGAGTTTTGAACTTGAAACAAAATGGTATGTAGTTAATACAAGTAACCATATTTGTAGGAAGTATTAAGCATATAATTGGCCTCAACATAGACATGCATATTCGGCCACATGAGATAGATTGGTGTTGCATGTATTCGGTTAGGGGCAAGCATATTGATGCTTTTATCTTGACTTAGAAAATCGGCTCAAGGAGAATTTGTTAAAGTGCTTAGTTAATTGATATTAGGTTAATGATGTGTGTATTCGGTCATGAAGGTGCACATGAGGAAATGTTAGATTAATTGTATTAAATTGCTCAATGTGATTAAAAATGCGTATGACCGCTTTGTATTTGAGCTAAAGGTGGCCATATGACCTATCAACTCCTTGTCATATTCGGCCATAAACTAGCATAATGAGACCTTAATAAGTTAAATTTGCTTGAATTAGCTCAAGAGCTTAGAGGACCAAAGTTGGACAAGGGAAAGGAAAAAGTGATCGAATAGCCGCCGAAATCGTTCGACAACATCCGAGGTAAGTTTTCGAGTAATGAAACTTAGTTTACGATTTGATTAAGTCATGACGTATAGTCATAACAAAAATACGGTGATGTAATGATTCTACTTGAATTATATGTTGAATTAATTAGTCTATACGTATGATGGGTAGCCGTATGTGCCTAGAGATCATGTCATAAAGCAAATCAAAGTCGTGCTCTTTGTATGTGGCTATTGAGCCGAAATTAGTAAGTGTGATAAGTGTCTTGTGTTTGAGCTTTGGTAATGAAAATGAAATATGGATGTGTCATGATTATTGATATATGTGCATGGTTATTCGAATGATATCCGGGCTAAGTCCCGAAGGCTTTTATGCTAGTGACTATATCCAGACTAAGATCCGAAGGCATTTGTGCGAGTTGATATCCGGGCTAAGACCCGAAGGCATTTGTGCTAGCGATTATATCCGGGCTAAGTCCCGAAGGCATTTGTGCTAGTGACCATATCCGGGCTAAGACCCAAAGGCCTTGTGCGAGTGGTTATATCCGGCTAAATCCCGAAGATACTTGGGTTTGGGAATGAGCGATCTTGCTGTAATAATTTCAATTAATACGCTCGTAAAATCCCAACGATGAGGTATGTTTCGTATGTGCATTGAGATAAGTGATTCCTTCTAAATAGTATTTGCTCAATCGACTAACAAGCTTCCGGCTTTTAGACAAGTTGATTCCTTACGTATGAATATAAAGGTTTGAAATGTGAAGTAGGTATGATTGTGAGAATACGTGTATATGAAATTATTCGTTTAGTCGTATGAATGCTATACTTCAGTTGTGCATGATTTCATTGCTCAAAGCTTACTAAGCGTTAAATGCTTACTCCGTTCTTTGAATCTATGTTTTATAGATTTTGGTTCGTCAGCTATCGGACTCGGGATTGTCGAAGTCTAAGTCGTACACACTATCAAAGCCCTTTTTGGTACTCTTTTAGTTGAACTCTGCTAATGGCATGTATAGGACTACCCTCTTTGTTGTTAGTCATGTACCCTTTGGTTTTGTATAAATTTGGATAGCCATGCGAAAATGGCTTATATATATACTTTGAGCATAGCATTATAATCGTTTTGTATGTTGTTCCTTGAGAGGTATGGAATTGTTTGGTAACGATTAGCCATTGGAATGGTTAATCATGATCATTTGGGTGCTTTGTATGACAAATTCTAGTTGATTCATGGAAAACCATGAAATAAGTAAAGTTTACCTTAAAAACAGATGCTGACAGCAGCAGTGGTGTGGATTTGAAAAATCACTAAAAATAGTAGGAATTTAATTAAATAGTGAATAAATTATGTAATCGAACCTTGATGAATCTATTTTCATATGGAAGAAACGAAACGATCATATGAGTCTTTTTTTAAGAGATATTTAAGTTTCCGTGGAATAGGGTCAGAGCAATTTCTGGATCCCCTGATCTGACTTTGTAAATTCACTATAAATTAACCAGAGATAATTAGAAGTCATGCCATATATGAATAGATTTATTTTTGAGTCTAGTTTCGTTAGAAACAAACGGCATTAGTATTGAAGCCCTGTATAGGAAGATAGCTAAGTCGTATTGCATGAAGGTCAGAGTAATCGAACCCTGTAACAGGGGAGACTTTAACTAATAAACTGTACTAATTGGCTTGGAAAAAAATTCTAGAAACAAATTTGTAGAAGGATATGTGAGTCTAGTTTCAGGTCAAATTTACGAAACTGGTTTTCGAGTTTTGGAACTCAAGATATGGTTTTTAAGGTGACAGTGACGTAGTTAGCCAGCTTGTCTGGAAATTTTAAATGAACTGTGTTTTACAATGAAATAAGTCTGTTAGCACCTTGTGTTCGACTCCGGCAACGGTCTCGGGTACGGGGTGTTACAGGGATAAAGGAGCCAAATGAATAAGTGTGGATCTGTTGGTGTTTAGTAAAGGGGTTGTGGACCTAGTTTTTGGTAACTACTCAAGCAGACATTAAACTTAAATAATTTATTAATCGCGACCATGGACGAATCATAAGGTTAATGTGTGGCAATGGGTATATGAATGTCTAGGATTGGATCTGGGGAGATCTTGATACTTAAGCGGTCTTAATGACTCACCTCCTCTTCTTTGGAATCCTACCTGGTGCATAGTATCTGTTCACTTTAGCCAACGAGGACTTGTTAACGGGCCAAGGTAAGTAATAAACCCATAATAAAGAGAAATTACTAAAATACCCTCGATTGTGAAATTATCGAAATACCCTCGATTTGTAAAATTACCGAAATACCTTTGATTTTTAAAATTACTGAAACACCCTCAATTTATAAAATTATCGAAATACCCCTGATTTGTAAATTTACCAAAATACCCTTGATTGTGAAATTACTAAAATACCCTCGATTTGTGAAATTACCAAAACACCCTCGATTTGTAAAATTACTGAAACACCCTCGATTTATAAAATTACCAAAACACCCTTGATTTGTAAAATTATCGAAATACCCTCGATTTGTAAAATTATCAAAACACCCCCGATTTGTAAAATTATCGAAATACCTTTGTAGTGTAAAATTATCGAATTACCCCTATAGGGTAAAATGAGTATTTTGCCCTTGATGGTAAATGATCGACTTAGACTTTGAATTTGACTGATTTGATTATGAATATATGACTGCGTTTTACTTGACTTGACTGTGGTTGTATGACTGATATGCTCTTAATATATGTTTAAAAGACTGTTACTAAGTATGGTCATTCTGCATACACGTGTGATGATCGAGCATGACATACACGACATATTGCATGGGTTGGGAATTATGAAACGGAGGAAGTATATGAGGATCGCATGGTTGCTTGACGACCGTGGATCCACCGATGGCTATTAAGCCTAAAATTTGATTAGCAGCTTGCTACAATGAAGGTAGTACCGCAACCGGGCTACCATTGATATGTATCGGATGGGTGGGTCGATATTTATATCCCTACATGATGTGTACCGGGGGACGGAGTTGGTGTGTAGCGGTTGGATTATTGGGGTGGGTTGCACAACATTGCATGTATGATATTATTGTAACATTATTGCGATATGGGCTTCGGTCCAACTGAGGCTAAGATGGGCTAGGCCTAATTGATTCTGTTATGGGCTATGACCCAAATGATATTGTAACGGGCTTTGGCCCACGTATGCTCTGAACTAGACTGTACTGTTACTGTAATAGGCTCCGGCCCAGACTGATTCTGAATTCTGTCTGTTTACTGACTGTTACTCTAGTAAGGGGAATACACACTGAGTTTTCGTAAACTCACCCCGTTTATTAACTGTGCAGGTAATCCCCAGTGTTAGGTGGATCAGTGTCGAAGAAGGACTCAGAGACTACCATACAACTGCACATGTTTTTCTATTTCGTTTATTTAGTTAAGCACTTTTGTTTTTGATTTGGGCTGTATTAAGGCTTCTTTATTTTCTTAACCTTTTATTTGCGAAATTTATTTAGTATGCTTAATATCTGTTAGAAGTAGGGCACGGTTTTCCAAAACAACAACTGGTTTTCAAAATATCTCGTTTTCGCAATTGTTTAAAAGTAAGCTTCTGCAGCAAGTAAGGTTTTAAGGGAATTAATGTTTCACAAGTTTTAAAATAGCCAGAGGTTTTGAGTAGTAAGAAGGGTTTTCAATGAGAACATGGTTTTCGAAAAACACTTCAATGTGACACACCAAATTTGGACCTAACTTCTAGGCCGGGTTTGGGGTGTTACAAGAACAGATCAGATTCATATGTAGTTAATCCTACCCCCATCCGCTACACACCATCTTCGGCCATCCCAACACACTGTTAAGGGCACTCAATGCCCAACCAACCCTACACACCATAGAGTGTCCGTCTGACACGTTTACAAAGGCACAGCCTAGCTGCTTAATCGAAATGTGGCAAGTGCCATATTCGTATTTAGACGTATCATGGCTTAGCCACTGATTCAGAGTAGATTACTTACTTCTTCACAATATCCAACCCATGCAAATGCATATTATAAATATCCATAACATGTATTCAGTCATTCCAATCCATTTCACAAATAGATAACAAAGATCAGTATCAGAAGTAGCCATCACAGTATACATACATTTATATCATCCATATATCAGTCTTAGAGCATCAGAGAGTTCTCATACAATCAAATTCAGATCATACATGCATTTTGGAGGTAAGTGCTTGTGTTGAACAACACTCACGGCCTCAGAAATAAGACTCGGATCCTATTTTTATGCCACATGGCCTGGAAACATGCCCATGTCCTTGCCCGTATGGCTTACATGGCCTCGACACAAGCCCATGTCTTCTACTTGTGTGGTTTGTAACGCCCCAAACTCATAACCCGCCTAGACACACGCCCACGTCCTTGACCATTTTGTTTGTAACACCCCTAACCCGTATTTGTAGCCGAAATAGAGTTACGAGGCATTACCAATCAATACACTTCATCCTCAGACATTTAAGCAATCATAATCAAAGTCCATATAAATCATTCACAATGTCTCTTTCATAGGTCTACGAGACCTTAAAACATGCTTAGAAGTGGTTTTGGACTAAACCGATAATATTTACAAACTTTAGGAACTTAGAAAACTTTCTTTAATTACAGGGTCACACGCCCGTGTGAATACACACGGCCACCAGACACACCCCTGTTATAGTGCCCTTAACCCGTATCCGTTGCCGGACTGGAGTTATGAGGTATTACCAGTCAAGTCACAGATTCAAATAATCACAAGAATATACTTAAACAAATTTTTAAGTAATTTATTATTGGTAGGAATAGTCAATTTATTCACTAACATCACATAACTGAATGTAACATGGATTCAACTTATAGATTATACAAAATATACAATTAGCATTATACCTCCATTACAATCTGAAAATTTATTCATAAGTAGAACTCCTCAAATCAAGTACACTAAATCATTCCAATTTCACCATGTCATATTCGGCTCATTACAGTAGTACATATTTTGTCAATTTACTATAAATTCTTCTCCTATAAATAACATGCATGTAATTTATTAATACATAACTTGTTATAACACAATATACGTTCCCTATCAATGCATAATCAAACATATAATATATCATCATCATCTTTATATATACCTTAAGAAAAAATACATATTAGATCAATTTCTCATATGCATAAATAGTTATAAAAGCATTTTTCGAATCACAAGTTAGGTATAACCAACTCACATACTTTTATCTTAGGAACTAATTTACAATACATTACTATATAATTTCCAGACCAACTCATGTTACTAATTATATATCACAAGAATAACGCATTAACCATAATTAGGCATACAATCACAAGAATAATGCTTATATTATGTTCGAACTTAGCTAACAACCTTTATTACCGAATTACACATTATACATTATTTAAATAATTTTACATATTCGCATATATATATTTTCTATGTATACCTTAACAAAAATAGCCAAGTATTCATCCAAATCATTAACCATTTTCAAATCATAAAACCACCTATCACAAACATCATTCCATTATAACACTCAACATCATAACCAAAATAAATTTATGCCACAACCAAGCCTAACCAAACTCAACATAAAAGATTAGCCATTTTCGCATGGCTTAGATTATACAAACCAAAATTCTAATTTTCAAATCACATTCCAGCCTATATATGCCATAATTTAAGTTTAACTTATAAAGATACCAAAATAGCTGATAGTGTAATGAACTTTGCTGACAGTCCTTGAGCTCGTAGCTTGACTCTAAATCTATAAAACAGAGTAAACACAGAGTAAGCTATCTTAGCTTAGTAAGCCATAAGCAAATAAACAGCTCAAAAATATATTCAACCATTTTAAGCTAGACTGAATTATATTATCATCACCAATGCTTAACCTTAAACCTACAAATGTGATACAATAATACATTTCCATGTACCTTTTTTTTCTTTTTCTTTTTTCACCTTGGCCGAATACTTACTTAAACTAATTAACCAAATGTGATTCAACTTTCAAGTCAAAATATCACCATATAATCACACATATTTATACCATTTAAATAAGTTCAAGAATCATAATATGACATTTTACACACATATTTCTTATTTGGCTGAATACTCATATAGCCACTTTAACATATTAATAATCAACTTACAAAGCCAAATAGACATATTAAAACTTAGTACATATTCACTCAAGTACATAAACTCAAGTATCGAAATAATATTTCATATACATATATTAATTATATAACCGAATATACATCATCATATATACACATATATAAGGGTTATTCATGACATACAAATTACTCATTCAATAAACCAAATACACATATCACATACACATATTTTCTTTATTTGCATCTTATAATATTTGTAACAAATAACCAAGGTGTTTTCTTAACTTACCTCAAGTAAGTAACAAGTTAGTTCATACCTGGCATATAGCTCGTTTTACACATTTGAACTCCATTTACCTTTGCCTGATGAACCATTTGGAATTTGGTAGGGCACTCGGATAATCACATAAATCATACAATGGCAACGTCCCAGACGTGGTCTTACATGTAGTCACATATCGATGCCACTATCCCAGACAAGGTCTTACTCGTACACATATATCAGAATCACATATCGATGCCATGGTCTTACTCGCACACATATATCGGAATCCTATGTTATGACATATGTATCCTAGATATTCCTAAGGTTCATACGGGGCTTTCGAACGTCGTAACTCGGTCAAAATGAATTCGAAAATGTAATAGTCAAGCCTTTTTATATTCAGCCATAACAAATATAAATTCATACATTTCATAACAGCATATATATCTAGCATTTCACTACAATTAAACACGTCTATTTGCTTATAAATTTACCTCAGACGTTATAAAACGGGATAGGGCTTCTAGTCGACAACTTTCGTTTTCCAACGATCCAAATTCGATTTATTTGGTCCTTGATCTAAACATATTCAAATTAAACTTATTCAAACATATTTTCATTCAATTTTGTCCAAAAACACATAAATGGGAAAATTACCATTTTACCCCTGACATTTACAATTTTTAAAGTTTAGTCCCTATTGCACAAAACAGAAAATACACAAAATTTTAGCATACCCATGATGAGCTGAATTTTACCCGCTCTCAAAAAAATCCATATATTTCATTTATTTCAAATTTTAGTCCCTCAAATTATTATTTTTGCAATTTAGTCCTAATTACTCAAAATCATCAAAAACTCCAATACAAAACATGTTAATCTAAAACATATCTTTCATATTTCATCATCAAACAACAATAATCACAAGCTCTCAACAATGGCATAACTCAAAATATTCATCAAAGTTAAAAATTCAAGCATGGGTTTTGTAGTACTCGAAGCAACGATCTCAAAAACGTAGAAATTATCAAAAACTAAGCTAAACACATACTTCAATCAAGCTTGTTTATGGTCGAACTAGGTTTTCTTTTCTTTTTTCTTTCTTATTTTGGTTTCGGTCAAAAGAATATAAAATGAATCATGGCTTTTTTTTATGATATATGTTATATTATAATGATTTATAATATTAGTTTACTAAAGTAACCATAATATATTTATATCAAAACATTATAATATAAACCTATTGCCGTCCATTTAATAAATTAATAGGCTACTTGCAACATAAAGACTCCCATTTTAAAAGCCAATGGCATTTTGAACCCTTATACATTAATCTACCCAATTTTTAATTTACGCAATTAAGTCTTTTTATTAAATCGGACACTCAAACGATAAAATTAAATCACGAAAATTTCATAGATATAAATTCACACAAAATAAACACAGAAAATAATTTTAAAATATTTTTCTAACTCAGATTCATGGTCCCGAAACCACCATTCTGATTAGGGTCTAAATCAGGCTATTACACATGTCATAGACTGTGTGAAGATAAGGTATACATACTGACTTATATCACATGGCCAGAGACATGCCTATGTGCCTTGGCTGTGGTCGAAACTGACATAGGTCACACGATCAACCCCACGCCCGTGTGTCTAGCCCGTGCTCGAGATTGACTTAAATTCGTAGGGCTACCCCAGGGGACACATGGCTGTGAAACATAGCCGTATGTCACACACGGCCGAGACATACACCCGTGTCGCTACCCGTGTAGACAAAAATAGGCCATTTGGAAAGCCAATTTGCCACCCTACAATCATACATCAAATCAAACTATTTGGAACAATTTCAAGTCATTTATAAGCAACCAAAACCCATCAAAACATAATATATATAATCAACCATTTTAACTAATCAATTCCGTATTCAAATTATACCAAATCATTATGCCAAAATCATCACAACTTGCATATATTTCCTATTCACTAGTTCATCATAATATCATTTATCTTATGTCACAAAACACATCATATCATCATCTCAAACTATACCAATTCATAAAGCATTATATACATCACATATAACACTTACCAAACACATAATTCAAGCCAACTTAGATGGTTATACATACCACATTTACAAGCCAAATCTCATGGCTAATATCAAGACTCAAAACGTACTAAAATATCACTAGCCTATGCATTCCATATACCAAATATACAAGCTTCAAAAGTACCAACAAGATGATCGATAATGTGATGACGTTTCCTAACAATCCTCGTATCCAAGCTAACTTCGATGATCTATAAAACATAGACAAATAACACAAAGTAAGCTTCATAGCTTAGTAAGTTCGTACCAAATTTACTCAACAATTCATATTACCTAAATCATCAACTAATAGACACTTAGTAGTTCTCATATCATCATTAAATTCTAATCTATAACCATTTATCATGTATATACCATTTCATCAAGCTTCATACACATAGTATCAACTACCACATAGGTATCGTACGTACCTATACTTTCTCATATTTATTTATTTCATCCTCACCTCTTTGTTCAATATGTTAAATCGTTCGAAAATCTTTCAATGCTTTAAGAACTCGCACACTTAGTGTATAAATATTTAGCCGAAGCTATAATGATATTGCACACTTAGTGCCATCACATTAAACAAAAACTATCTCGGTATCGCACACTTAGTGCCACATAAAACCAAAGCTATTTCAATTCGCACACTAAGTGTTATTTATAGCCGGAGTTATTTTGAAACGCACACTAAGTGCAAAACATACTCAATTTGTCATCGTACAGATTCGTAGTCACATATTTACATTTTATGCATTATCAAAGCATTAAAAACATAATTGTAACAAAGTTTATCACGTACGAACTTACCTCAGACTTAAAAACGACAGAACTAGTCGATTAGTTGAGTACTTTGTCTTTGCCTCGATCTAAGTCTGAATTCCTCTTTTCTTGATCTATATGTACTTAAAATTAACCCATTTAATCACTAATTCATTCAATTTCATCCAAAAATACCTATTTGAGCATTTTTACACTTTAGCCCCTAAAGTTTCACATTTCATACAGTTTAGTCCCTATTTCATAAAAACACAATTTATTCAAAATTCAAAGAGACCCATGCTTAGCTGAATTTCCTAAGGACTCCTAGTAGGCCAAAACTTTCATTGATTTCACAATTTAATCCCCCAATTTACACCTTTCTCAATTTAATCCCTAATATGCATTTTTACTCAAAATCTCTTTACAAAATATGTATATCAAGCACCAAGCTCCCATAATTCATCATCAAACATCACAAACCTTAAACATTCAACAATGGCATTTTTCAAAATCACCAACCAATTCAAAAATTCAAGCATGGGCTAGCTAGTACTCAAAGCAACGATCACAAAAACGTAGAAATCATCAAAAACAGAGCAAAATACATACCTCAATTATGCCACACAAGGGCCGAATGTTTTTGAGCATTCAAAACCCTATTTCTTTTCTCATTTTCAGCAATATAAGTGGAAGATGATGAAAATAATGATTTTGGTTTAATTAATATTAACATATTAACCAATTTACAATTTTAAACTTAATTTAAACCATTTAAAAACATTCATTTTAAGGCCATTTATGTCCATCTCCACTATCAATGGGCTAATTACAACATAAGGACCTTTTATTTAATAAGCCATGGCAATTAGACTATAACACCCTATACCCGTAACCCAAGTTGAAGTGGAATACGAGGCATTACTTAACTCAATCTCATGCACACAAACGTTCCCCAAGTCACCAAGACTTGATCCAAATTAGAACTTTTTCAATTTCTACTTAAAACTTCTTATTATGGGCCTATGAGCCCCAAATCGACCATTGAAAACTATTCAAGATCAACTCGAGTCCTTAAACCATTTATAGAAAATTTGACTTTGAAACAAGGCATACGCCCGTATAGAGAGGGAACACGCCCGTGTGGCCATTTCAACATGGTCCTATTGATGGCCTTTATGGCTCACACAGCCTAGGTAATATAGGGACACACCTGTGTCCTCCACCTATGTAGAAATAATTCTAAATGCACACCTACAGGGATTTTCACACGGCCTGGCACACGCTCGATTTTTATTGAATTCCCTCACATCTTAAGCCTAGCTGAACCCTTCTTACTCTTATAGCAACTCCAAATTTTCACTATTTCACATATTTAATATCTATTTTACAAATTGTGCAAAATGGTCCTTTTTAGGTGTTTTCATGCTAACACCTTTCACAAAAGTTGGTTATAAGACACCCAGACTCATTTTCTTCCACAAAAACTCAGGAAACATTACAAATCCTTTCATGGAAAAACCCTAGAATCTTATTCATTTTGCAAAATAGTACCCTCATTTGAAAGTTTATGCTTCAAGGGTCTCAAAAGTACAAAAATATTCAAGAAAAGCTATAAAAATCACTTACTTGCAAGAGGAATGAGTTGCCAAAATTTTTAAATCTCAAACCCCAAAAAATGGCTGAAAAATCAGTGGTAAAGAAGAAAGAATGAAAGAAAAAGATGATAGCTAGGCTTAGGGCATTATTATATCATACATTATGTCATCAACTTACCTAATGTTGACTTTTAACATTTTTACCTCCCATGGCCGGCCAAGCTATCACAATAAGGTCTAATTGCCCTTTAAAGACCTCCAATTTTTATTCTCTAGCTATTTGACACTTTTAGCTATCAATTTAGGACTTTTACATTTTATTCGATTTAGTCATTTCTCGCAATTGGACTCACAAACGTCAAAATCAACTCACCAATTTTTTCATACACTTATATAAACATGAAATGACTCCAAAATAATAAAAAATAATTTATTCAACTCTGGATTTGTGGTCCCGAGACAACTATTCTGACTAGGCCTTAAATCAGGCTGTTACATTTCTCCCCCTTAGGGATTTTTGTCCCCGAAAAACTTATCAGCGAATAAGTTTGGGTACTGATCTCTCAAAGTCTCCTCGAGTTCCCATATGGCTTCCTTGACTCCATGTCTATGCCACAAAACTTTCACAAGTGAAATACTCTTATTCCTCAACTGTTTGACTTTTTGAGCAAAAATCTTGACCGACTCTTCGTCATAAGTCATGTCTACATAAATTTCAACATTGGTTGGTGCAATCACATGCGAAGGGTCTGATCTATACCGACGTAGCATGGATACATGAAACAAGTCATGAATCTTTCCCAATTTTGGTGGCAAAGCCAAACGATAGGCAACCGGTCCTACTCTCTCGATAACCTCATAAGGTCTTATGAAATGAGGACTCAACTTGCCTCTTCTACCAAATCTGAGGACTTTCCTCCACGAGGATACTCTCAAAAACACTCCATCACCCACTTAAAATTTAATCTCTTTATGTTTTAAATCCGCATAGGATTTCTATCTATCCGAAGCAGCCTTCAAGCAATCACGAATCACTTTAACTTTCTCTTTAATATCTTTGATTAAATCGACTCTGTGAATCTAACTCTCTCTGAGTTCAGTCCAATATAAGGGAGTTCGACACTTTCGCCCATAAAAAGCCTCATAAGGCACCATTTTCATACTTTTCCGATAACTGTTGTTGTAGGCGAATTCAATCAATGGTAAGTATCTTTCCCAACTTCCCTGAAACTCGAGAACGTAACACCGTAACATGTCCTCTAAAATCTAAATCACTCTCTCTGACTGACCATCTGTTTATGGGTGGAATGCCGTGCTAAAACTCAACTTTGTCTCCAATACCTCTTGTAACTTTTTCTAAAACCTCAAGGTAAATCTCGGGTCTCTATCCGAAATAATCGACAAAGGCACTCCACGTAGCCTCACAATATCAGGAACGTACAAGTTAGCTAATCTTTCAAGGGAGTAGTCGGTACGTACTAGTATAAAATGTGCTGACTTTGTTAACCTATCCACAATAACCCAAATAGCATCCTTTTTCTTTTGGGTTACCGACAAGCCCGTCATTAAAATCCATGGTAATCCGATCCCACTTCCACTCTGGAACCGTTATAGGCTGAATTAGACCCGAAGGTACTTGGTGTTCAGCCTTCACTTGTTGACACACAAGACACTTGGAAATGAACTCTAAAATATCTCTTTTCATCCTCGACCACCAATACATTTTCTTTAGGTCGTTATACATTTTTACACTGCCCGGGTGGACGGACAAACAACCATTATGTGCCTCTCAATGAATCTTCTGAATAAGCTCTTTGCCCTTGAGTACACAAACTCTATTTTTGAACATTAAACACCCATCAATGCTAATACGAAACTCAGACTCATTTTTCGTCCCATACTGAGTTTCTTAGCTTGCAACTCCTTATAATCTTTCTGAGCCTCACAGATCTCTTATAGAAATGTCGGTCTAGCTCTCAAATCTGCTAGGACCAAACCATCATCTAATAAAGCCAGTTGGGCATCCATTGTTCTCAACACAAATAATGATTTTCTACTTAAGGCATCGGCGACCACGTTCGCCTTGCCAAGGTGATAGTCAATCACCAACTCGTAATCCTTTATCAGCTTTAGCCAACTTCATTGTCACAGATTCAACTCCTTTTGAGGAATCAAATATTTGAGACTTTTGTGATAGGTAAATATTTGGCACTTCTCGCCATACAAATGGTGTCTCCAAATCTTCAATACGAACACGATAGCGGCCAACTCTAGATCGTGTCGGGTAATATTTCTCATTTGGCTTTAGCTATCTTGAAGCATAAGCTATAACCTTACCTTCTTGCATGAGTACACACCTCAACTCATTCAAGGAGGCGTCGCTATATATCAAAAATTCCTTACCCAACTTTGGTTGCACTAACACTAAAGCTTCGGTAAAAAAAAACCTTTAATTTCTCGAAACTTTGGTGGCATTTTTCTAACCACTCGAATTTGACATCCTTTTGTAGTAGCTGGTTATTGGAGTGGTGAATAGAAAACCATTGAACAAACCTTTTATAGTATCCGGCCAAACCCAAAAAGCTTCAGACTTCTGTCACATTCTTCGGTGATTTCCATTCAACAATAGCCGATATTTTGCTTGGATCAACTCTAATCCCGTCACCTGACACAATGTGTCCTAAACATCCAACCTCCCTAAGCTAGAATTCACTCTTACTGAACTTGGTGTACAATTGTTTGTCTCTCAGGGTCTATAATACAGTCCTCAAATACTTCGCATGTTCACTCTCATCACGCGAGTAAATCATTATGTCGTCGATAAAGGCCACCACGAACTTATCCAAATACAGTCAAAAAATGCGGTTCATCAAATTCATAAACACCGCCGAGGCATTAGTCAAACCAAAGGGCATGATGAGGAACTCATAATGCCTGTATCTTGTCTGAAACGCAGTCTTCGGTACATCTTGCTCTTTCATTTTTAACTAGTAGTATCCTGACCTCAGGGTAATCTTGGAAAATATAGTGGCTCCCTTTAACTGATCAAACAGGTTGTCGATCCTTGGCAAAGGATACTTGTAATTCACTGTTACCTTATTGAGCTGTCTATAGTCGATGCATAACCTCATCAACCCATTTTTATTTTTCATAAAGAGCACAGGAGCACCCCACGGGGAAAATCTCGGTCTCACAAAGTCCTTGTCAGTTAACTCTTGCAGTTAAGCTTTCAACTCCTTTAACTCCGTAGGAGCCATCTTATACAGAGTAATCAAGATGGATGCCATGCCCGGTATCAACTCGATTCCAAACTCTACTTCACTCACTAGAGGTAATCCGGGTAATTCCTCCGGAAACACGTCTATAAACTCACAAGCCACTAGTACCGATTCTATCTTCAACTCAGACACTTGAGTGTTTAGCACAAAAGTGAGATAAGCCTTATATCATTTCCTCAAATATTTCTCAACAGTCAAAGACGATACTGTTATAGGCAAATTATCCGATTCATCTGGCCCAACCCGAAGAACATTTTTGTCTTCACATTTCAACTCAATAACTTTTCTCCCACAGTCCACTACAACACTATGAAAAGTTAACCAATCCATCCCAAGGATTACATCAAATTCATTAAACAACAATAACATCAAGTTAGCTGGAAAACAATGACCTCTAATTGTCAAAGGACAATTTTTACGTACTTGGTCCACTAGCACATGTCTACCTAAAGGGTTAGACATTTTTATTACAAACTCAGTGGACTCTACTATCATAATCATATGAGGTATCAATTCCATACAAATATAAGAGTGGGTAGACCCCAGGTAAATTAAAGCAACAACAAATATTCCATGGATAGAAAAAGTACCTGTGATCACGTCAAGAGATTCCGCCTCTTCACGGGTTGTAGGTGCTCTGCCCTCAGACCTCACTGTAGCATCTCTAGGTGCACCCCCTGCTAGTAGCCCTGCTTTCAGAGTTCTTTTGTAGTCTACCCCTCGAAGGAGCACTACTTGCCTTCGTTTCTTGCTTTTCCTCTCTCTTCTATTTTAGGACAGTCTCGAATGAAGTGTTCTAATGATCCACACTTAAGACGGCCCCTTGCATTCCCCCGACACTCGCCGAACAACATTATGAACATTCTGGCCTATTCGACTGAGACTACCAACACTCGCGACAGAAGTGTCTGGGCTCTAGAAGTTGTGTTCTGTCGGTTCTTGTTTCTATTCGAAAACCCCACTGAAGCATTCCATCGGGTAGCAAATTCCTTCGATCCCTTAGATGAGGACTGATGTGACTTCCCCATCTATCTCTTATTTGAATCTCACGACTCAATAGCCACTTTCCTCCTCTCTTTCACCAGCTCTTTTGCCTTGCATGCTCTCTCAATGAGCAATACAAATTCTCTTAGTTCTAGGATGCCAACAAATACTCAGATATCTCCATTAAAACCATCATTGAACCTCTTACACATGGCGGCTTCTAAGGACACGTACTCCCGTGCGTATTTGCTGAGTTTCACAAACTCTCGTTCATACTCCATCACTATTCTACTACCTTGCTTTAACTCTAAAAATTATTTTCTCTTTTGATCTATAAATCTCTGGCTAATATACTTTTTCCAGAATTCTTCCACGAAGAATTCCGAAAAAAGTATATTAGCTGGAAGAATTCCCAACTGATTCTCTCTCTCGGTACAACGGACACGAAAGTGGTCCACCACTGATAAGCTGAATCCCGTAGGAGTGACACTGCACACTTCATGCACTCTTTAGGCATGCACCACAATTCATCAAACACCCGTGTCCGTCACACGACCATGACACACCTGTGTCCTAGCCCATGTGTAAAAACATGGACATTGTTTTTTTGGCATCAGCATCCCCAAAATATCACACAGCCAATGCACACGCCCGTGTGTTAGGTCGTGTCTATCACATGGCTGAGACACACGGTCATGTCTCTACCCATGTGTTTACTATCATGCATACTGACTTGAAATTTGTACTTGCACGGGACACACGGCCGGACCACACGCACATAGGGCAAACCATGAGTCACACACGGCCTAGCCACGTGCTCGTGTGTCTACCTATGTGGAAAATATAAGACTATTTGCCAAGCCTATTTGCCACATTTATTTACACAACCTGCATAATAGCAACCACAATCAAGATAAGACTATCCCATGCAACCAAATTAGCCACAATAAACAACATTCCATTTGTACATTTTATTCATCTATGAAAATAACATCTTTGCATATAAATCAAAATAAATATTAGCCATCATTCAAGGCTTAATACAAAATGAGGGGTCCCCAACCCAAGCCAACACATTTGGATAGTTTTCAATCACACAAAAATAGCAAAGTGTAAGCCTCATACATGCCATATTCAAAAATATAAATCAAACTATACTGAAAGCTTTGATTGATAGTGTGATCGATACCTCTGACTTCTGTTGGTCCTTGAGCTAGATAGACGGCACTATAAGAAAATGAAAAAGGAGAGGAAGTAAGCATAAGTCTTAGTAAGTTGCTCATAAATAAATATACAACATATCTTTACCATTCATCAACAAGTATCATAATTCACAAGTGCCATAAGCAAAACTTACTCATCAATATTCATTACACCTTATATAGCATATATTGAGCTCACATTTCATGCATGCCATATAGGTACCTGTACCACTCACAACACGGTTATACTTTCCTAGTTAACTTTAAATCATACTTTCACCGTTGAACCATATAAAACATTATCAGATACTCATTTAGCCTCAAACATGGGGTCAGACATCGATGCCATGTCCCAGACATGGTCTTACACTAACACATCTCGTAGCCGATGCATGTCCTGGATATGTCTTACATTAGCTTATGTCTCGAGGCCGATGCATGTCCCAAACATGTCTTACACTAGCACTCGTCTCAATGTCGATGCCATGTCCCAAACATGGTCTTACACTTGTAACACCCCAAACCCAGCCCAGACGTTATGGCCGGATCCGACATGCCACATCGAAGCGTTCAAAACATTTTATATTGTTGATCCAGAAAAACCTACTTAGTGTTTTAAAAGATAATTTCATTATAGGTTAAAGAGAATGGAAGTTGTGCACCAGGTAGGAAACTGGAAAAGAGGAGATGAGTCTATCGGACTACTTAAGTACCAAGCTCGCTTCGGATCCAATCCTAGACATGCACACCGCCATTGCCATACCTTAACGTCATGTATATTTCTAGGAAATTGATTTGATTAAGTCATTTTAGGAAAAGTGATTAATTTTGGAAAATACTTTCATTGCGGAAGCTTTGCTTGTTGTCGTGTTATTTTGAAATCAATTGATGTTTTTTTTTGAAAACGTGCCCTAAAGCTATCCAGTTTCAACTGTTAAAATAAGTAATACCTATCTTAGTAATACATATTAAAACAATCAAAAATAATTACGCGGACTAATTACATTTAAAAACCCAAAACCTTAAACGTAAACAAAAGGATGTCCAGTTCACCAGAAGAAAATCAAACTTTCAGAACGGGTGGCCACTCCGAATTCCCTCACAGCTCCAAGCCCACTATGGTTGGGGATTACCTGCATGGATGAAAATAAAAAGGGTGAGTTTGGGGAAACTCAGTGTGTAAGGAAAACCCATTCAAAGCCCAAGTCAGCTCAAGCCTTTTGGGCCTAAGCCCATTCAGGTAACAGTGGACTGGACCAAAGCCCTTTTCAGATTACAATAAACTGGGCCTTAGCCCCTTATTCAGATACAGTATGGCCCATAGGCCGATTTCAAAATACATGCAACATCAATAACATATGTAAGCCCATTTGGGGGGACTACTCAACCAACCAACCACTACACTCCACCCGTACCAGCCCTACACTCCATGTGGGGAATAGCTCAACCCACCCAGCCCAACACTCCACAGTTGCAGCCTTGCTGCTCAATTACCAGTAAATTGAGGCAAAGCCTCTAGTATGTGGACAAGCCACTTTTAGTACTTCCTCCGTCAATATCCCAATTCCATGCATCAGATAATAGCAACATGGCATGTAGTAAATAACAACAGTCAAACATGCATTTAGGTCAATTTAACCCTAGGGGTATTTCAGTAATTTATCTACTAGGGGTAAAATTGTAAATTTCCACTTTTAAAGGTATTTCAGTAATTTATCTATTTTAGGGTTTTTCATGCATATTCCTACTTTCACGTACTAACAGAATCATGTACCGAGGGTTTTTACCGAATTGGGCCTGTTGGCCCATCATTCCAATTTTGGCCCATTAAGCCCAAAAATATCGAGGGCACATAAATCATGCACTTTACAGTGCAAATTTTGCAGCTTACCAAAAACATTAATCGATTTACCTCACGAGCATTCGCACACTCGCAAATCTACAAAATACCGATTTTCAGCATTTCGACTTTTCGAATTTTTCCGATCCAGCCTAAGAAAGAGGGTGTTAGTTACACACCTATTTGCGACGATATCCTGACGAGATCCACACACGAACCGCCTACAATTAGATTACTAACATGTTAATCTAACTATTCAAATACAAATTACGTATTAACCCCTTACAATATTCGGCCAACCACACCTACAGATCATAGTAAGCTTATAAGAAATCAATAAGCAACTCATTAACAAATTTTTGTTAATGTTTACCACATAATCATAATTTCACTGCAAGCTGTCTTCCTGAGCAATAGTCACTAAATCATTTATAACTGGAGCTACAAAACTCCAAATCAAGTGCCGTTAATTTTACCTGAAAATAGATTCATATATCTTCTATCCATAAAGTTTTCAGAATTTTTGGTATGGCCAATCAATACCATATTTTTCTTAAAGTTTCCCATGTTTCACTATTTGACTAACCTGACCACTCTGTATTACGAATTAAATTTCTCATTGTATAGAATTCAAAATATGTTCTCGTTTATTCCATTTGAAACTACACTCATTAAGCTTTAATTACATAATTTATGCATCTTCTAACTCATCTCCCACAATTTATGGTGATTTTCCAAAGTCACATTACTACTACTGTCCCAAGCAGATTTATTACCAAATCACTCTTTCACACCTAACTTGCATGCTTGTTATTTAAACATGTATATCACCAATCAATCATCACATATCTATGATTTTACTTAATTATAATCTCCATTTCATCATTTTAAAGCACAACTTGTTAGCCGATTTTTTTCCCCTTAGCATCTAAGGCACATGCATGCTCATTTGTTTGGCTCAACTTCACCTATCTTCCATTTTTCATCAAAAGAACATGAAACAACAACCATTTCCTTCATTTTAATTCATGACTAAATGCTCACAACACAACTAAAAACCAAAATATGCTTCAAGAGTTAAGGTAGAATCAAGAAGAACTCATGAACATCAAGATAGAGCAAACTACCATGAACTTACCTTCAATTTTATTCCCCAAGTGACCGAACATTCAAGAGCTTTCTCCTCTCCTTTCTCTTCTCTAACTTTAGGCTATGATGAACAAAGATGGACAAAACTTTTTTCTTTTCACCCCTTTTTCTTTTAATAAAATTTCATATTTCATCCATTTAATTCTTTAATACAAAAGACATGAAATGCCCATCATGGAACATTTACCTAAACCATTATCACGGAACATTTACCTAACCCATTATCATGGAATATTTACCTAATCCACTATCATGGAACATTTACCTAACCCATTATCAATTTGTACCACGAATTATGGATATCAAGTGTTCATATTGTTTACAACAACATGATGGCTAGCCACTTCATGTAAAATGGGAGGTTTGTCATGCAAATCCTCCTAGTTTGCACTCCTATTTATTTGGCCACTTCAATTTAGCCTATAGCATTTTCAAACATTTTCACATAGGTTCTATTTCATAATTTCACCCCCTTTTTCTTATGGAACAAAAATTAACTAAAATTGTCGGGTTCTATCTTAAGCTTGGGCCTTCTAGAGGCCCACTAACATAATTAAACCTATGCCAACATTCACAGAATTCCCGAAATTGGGGCGTTACAACACTGGCTCTCATAATGTGGCCAATGCATGTCCCAGACATGTCTTACACTAGCTTATACAAGTGACCCAAATGTCATGGCATGATTATCCTATTTATTTCCTGAGGTTCATTCGGGAATTCTATTATCTTTATTCTCATCATATTATCTCATTTCCAAAATCAAGCGATTCATGCTATAATAATTCAAATACAATTCAACACATACATAAACAATGTAGTTGTATTAGTTACATACATCTTACCTCGAATTACAAAATATGGCGACTAGTCAATTTAGTCGATTTGCTTGGCTTTCCCCCAGTCTAGGTTCAGATTCAGTATTTCTTGATCTATAATAGTAAAATGCACTTATTTAGTCACTTTATCAATCTAGGCACTCTACAATTCATAATTGAGCAAGATGACTAATTTGCCCTTAGACTTTTGCAAAATGACCATTTTACCCCTAAGTCCAAAAATCAATTTTTATCGAATTTCCTCACATTTTAAGCCTAGACAAACCCTTTTTACTCTTATAGCAACTCCAAATTCTCACTATTTCACATATTTAACATCTATTTTACAACTTGTGCAAAAGGGTCCTTTTTAGGTGTTTTCATGCTAACACCTTGCACAAAAGTTGGTTAGAAGACACCCAAGACTCATTTTCTTTCACAAAAACTCAACAAACATTATGAATCCTTTCATGGGCAAAACCCTCATTTGAAAGCTTATGCTGCAAGGGTCTCAAAAGTACAAAAATATTCAAGAAAAGCCATAAAAATCACTTACTTGCAAGAGGATTGAGTTGCTAAAATTTTTGAAGCTCAAACCCCTAAAAATGGCTAAAAAATCGGTGGTAAAGAAGAAAGAATGAAAGAAAAAGATTATAGCTAGGCTTAGGGCATTATTATATCATACATTATGTCATCAACTTACCTAATGTTGACTTTTCAACATTTTTACCTCCCATGGCTGGCCAAGCTATCACAATAGGATCTAATTGCCCTTTAAAGACCTCCAATTTTTATTCTCTAGCTATTTGACACTTTTAGCTATCAATTTAGAACTTTTTCATTTTATGCGATTTAGTCCTTTCTCACAATTAGACTCGCAAACGTCAAAATTAACTCACCAAATGTTTCATACATTTATATAAACATGCAATGACTCCAAAATAATAATAAAATAATTTATTCAACTCCAGATTTGTGGTCCCGAGACCACTATTCTGACTAGTCCCTAAATTGGGCTGTTACATAGACGCCTTTGTCAAATAGAATGTAACTTTTTCATTTTACACGATTTTGTCCTTTTCTCAAATTAACTACTTAAACGATAAAATTAACACACCAGACTTCCACAGATATCTAATCTCATGCCATAAACACACAAAATAATATTAAAATATTTTTTTAACTCAAATTTGTGGTCCCGAAACCACTATTCTGACTAGGGTCTAAATAGTTGTTACATGGTTCGCATGGCTTGGGCACACCGCCATGTCCTTGACCGTATGGCCCTGAATCATAAACAATGAGTTACATGGCGAAGACACAAGCCTATGCTCATTGCTCATGGGAACGCTCCACTAACATGGCCACACATGGCCTATACATACGTCCATGTCCCTTACCCATGTAGCCTAAATTCAATCAACAGTGAATTACACGACCAACCACACGGTCGTGTGAGCTGGCACACACCAATGTGCCTGACCGTATGGCATCGACAGCCATATTTTTCATCGTTTGAAATTCACAAAATTAAAGGTTTTTGGCATGCACCTAAAGGGAGTTCAAAGCAATAAGAAAGTAGAGGATCGCCAAAGCCTAAAACAATCATTCAGTCACACAGTGAAGCCCTTTAATCAACAAAATTTCCCGATTATGCGCATAATGCATATGTCAAAAATTTTGACACGAGACCTTGAACGAAACCAAAACATACTAAAAATTCAACGACGATCACTGAAATTGTTATTTTGCTATTCCCTACTTCCAATATTCCCGCCTTATAGGGAAACAACTGATTGTTTATCATAGATTCTCACAACACACAAAATACCCAATTCAATGCAAGTTACAAAAATAAACAAAAACTATGGAAATGTACAAATTGAAAGTGACTTACTCGATATCCTTCTAACCAAAGACTAACAACAGAACTTCACCTAATCTCGTATTCCTTATGATCTCAATCAGAAAAAAAAAAGAGAAACAAAGAAGAAAAAGAAAGAAAGGGAACAAAAGAGAAAAATAAACTAAAGAGAAAATTAAAGAATAGAAATAACGTTAATTGAAATTTAACTTCCAAGAAGACTTCTTGCATTTGGAAAAAATATTTCTTAACATCCCCTCCAAGACTCAAACACGAGAACTAACAGAATACAGAGACTTAACCAGTGAACAAGCAGGCTCATTCTTGACACAAGTTTACACTAAATTGAACATAACTATGTAATGCATGGATAATGATTGTTTTTAAAATAATAAAAAATTTAATGATGTGACTCAAACTCTAGACCTTAAACATAATAACAGAGCAAAGTACCATAGATACAGAAACTTAATTACTGTAGAATCTCAAAATTAAATTCTAAAAATTTTGAGGTGTAACAACTCTCTTCGCCTGAAAGAAATTTTGGCATTGAAATTTACCTAACTTAAACAGATAGCATTGTTGTCGAATCAAAGGTTCAGGTTCCCAAGTGGCTTCCTCCGTACTGTGATTTCACCACAAAAACTCAACCAGAAGAACAATTTTCTTCATCAACATCTTAAAGTCACGATCTATAATTTGAATAGGTTCCTCCTTAAACATTAAATTCGGTTGCAACTCGATCTCGTTGACAGGAACAATGTGCGATGCACCAGACCGATACCATCTTAACATCGAGACATGAAATATGTCATGAATCAGCTCTAACTCCGACAGTAGTTCTAGTTGATACGCAACAGGTTTGGCACGCTTCAGAATGCGTTAAAGTAACAACCTGATTTAGACCCTAATCAGAATGGTGGTTTTGGAACCACGAATTCGAGTCAAAAAATATTTAAAATTTATTTTCTATGTTTATTATATGTGAATTTATATGTGTGAAATTTTCGTGATTTACTTTTGTCATTTGAGTGCCCGATTTAATAAAAGGGCTTAATCGCATAAAGTTAAAATTTAATGGTTATTTTTAAAAGGGCCAAATTGATGATATATTTCTTATATGAGGTATTTATGTTGCAATTTTAGCATATGGAATATTGGTGGACGGTAGTGATCTTATATATAATGGTTTTATAATTTTATTATAAAGGTTATATTTGTAAATTAATTAATAATTTATATGTTATCATAAAACATATAATTAAAAGCCAATGTTTATATTCTTATTTTCATGACCGAAAAACATAAAGAAAGAAAAGAAAAGAAAGCTAGGGCATTCAGCCATTTTTGAGTTTGATTAAGGTATGTAACTAGCTTAGTTTTTCATAATTTTTACGTTTTTGAGATCGTTACTATATTATCTACAAAGACCATGCTTGAATTTCTGATTTTGGTGAATATATTGAGTTATGCCATTGATGAATATTTGAGTTTTGTGATGTTAGTTGGTGAAATATGAAAGATATGTTTTGGATTGATTTATTTTGTATTGGAATTCTTGATGATTTTTAGTAATTAGGACTAAATTGCAAAAATAATAAATTTAAGGACTAAAGTGTGAAATAAATGAAATGTATGGACTTGTACTAACACTAGGAATATTCGGACAAAGCATGGTGTGTGCAAATTTTGCATGTTTGTGTTTTCTGCAATTTGGACTAAATTATAAAAAGTGTAAAATGCCAATGTAAAATTGTAATTTGCCCATTTATGTGTTTTTGGACTAAATTGAGTGAAAATATATTTGAATGAGTTTAATTTTAATATGTTAAGATCAAGAACCAAAGAAATCAAATTTTGATCGGGGGAAACTAAAGTTGTCAACTAGTCATCCCGTTCCGTTTTTCATCGTCCAAGGTAAGTTTATAAGCTAGTAAATGCTGTTAATTTTGAACAAATTTAAACTTAAAATGTTGAATTGAATTTTATAAGTATTTATATATTATGACTGAGTGTATATATGCTTGGGAATTAAGTTTATGAATTCGATTCGACTGAATTATGACGTCCGAAAGCCCTGTAGGAATCGTAGGATTTCGATATGTGTTTTTATGTAAGACACGTCTGGCATGTTGGCATCGATATATGTGTTTTTGTGTAAGATCACGTCTAGGACGTTGGCATCGATACATGTGTTTTTGTGTAAAACCACGTCTGGGACGTTGCATTAATATATGTGTTTTTGTGTAAGACCACACTTAGGACGTTGGCATCGATATATATGTTTTCGTGTAAGACCACGTCTAGGACATTGGCATCGATATATGTGGTTACGTGTAAGATCATGTCTGGGACATCGGTATCATATTTGATTTGTGTAAGACCTTATCTGGGACAGTGGCATTGATATGAGATAGCATGTAAGACCACGTCTGGGACGTTGGCATTGTTCAATATATATGATTATCCAAGTATCCTATTTAATTCTGAATGGTTCAATGGGCAATGATAAGTTGAGAATAAATGTGTAAAACGAGCTAAAACGATCAGGTATGAGTTAGTTAATTACGTATTTGAAAATAAGGTAAGTTGGCCATTTAATATGTGATCAAAACAATAAAGTTAATAATGTAAACATATGTGCATTTGGTGGTATATTTGGCCATATAATATAAATATGCATGTGATTATTATATTCTAACTTATGAGTATATGCATGTAAGTGTATATGTACTTAGTATGATAAAGATATTTTGGCTTGGAAATTGAATGATTGTTTGTTAATGTATATATATGTTCATTCGGCCATGAATAAGTTGTTAGGCGAAAGTATATGATATAAATGAAATTGTAAGCTTGATATTTAATGTGATTATGATAGTATAGTTTGATTTTGTTTAAATGAGTTGATATTGTGTCATTAAGTTGTTATTCGCTTATGACTTACTAAGCTATGATAGCTTACTGTGTGTGTTCATGTTTACCTTTGTTTTATAGATTTTGGAATCAAGTTACGAGCTTGGGGATCGTTAGCAAAGTCTATCACACTATCAACTATCTTTGGTATTTTATAAGCTAAATTTTTGAACTTATGGCATGTATAGGCTGGATTATATTTTGAAATGTTGAATTTTGGTTTATGTAAATATGAGCCATGCGAAAATGGCTTATTACTTTGATAAGTTTGGACTTCATGTTTCGTATAGGTGATGGTCATGTTTAATTTTTGTGTTCGGTTATTACTCATATGTGTTATATGCTTCGGAAATGGTTGATGATTTTGGATGTATGTGTGGTTGATGAATCGGCCATGGTATATATTCATAAGTATGTTTGGTTGATTCAGCTTAGTAATGGAGTGAAATGATAATGATATATATATATCTTCGAATGGGTATTTGTTGTTTTAATTCAGTTGTAATTACAATGTATGTGAATATATATATGTGCATAAGTCATGGTTGTTAATATAGTGTATTGGTCAAGTAGAGACAAGATGGTATATTATTTAGACTTATTAATATGCTATATTTGTGGTTCGGAAAATGTGATTAAAGTAGGTTGTTAGGTGTTTATTGATATGTTTGTGTTTTACTTGGGGTATTGAATATTTGTTGTTTAAGTTAGGCTATGAAATTTTGATTAATAAATGTGGATTTTATGTTGGTTTCAAAGGGCATATTATTTGGATGTTTGGATTAGTTTATTTGAGTAGATTAATTGGTTAAGTTGATAATATACACTCAATATATGCTAAGTAAAATATCATATATATACATATATATCAATGTTATGAAATTGTTGTGGTTAGGTAACAAATGTTATAAAGGTATGGTAATATTTGATAAATGAAATAGACATAATGATATATGTTATTTATATGAAACGAAATTATGTATATTTATATGTTTTAAAGTTCGTGCATAAAATTTGTAAGTTCATAAGTTATTTTATATTTAAATCATTCGAATGCCTTAAATGTTTAGTATGCATATATGATTTGTATATGTATTGAAATATATTGGGTTATGAGTTAAACATTTGATTGTATTGATTGAATAGAAATTTGGATAATTAGATGAATGGTATGTTCGAAACATGTTAGCTTGGTCTAAATTTTTTCTAGATGATTAAATTTGTAATGAAAGTCTGTACTGAGTTGTATTATGATCGGTAATGCTTCGTAACTCCATTCCGGTGACGGATACGGGTTAGGGGTGTTACAGGTAAGGTCCAATGAGCCTCGGTGTAACAGCCCGATTTAGACCCTAGTCAGAATAAGGGTTTCGGGACAACAAATCTAAGTTAGAAAAAAAATATTTTAATATTATTTTTTGTGTTTATAGTATGTGTTTAAGCATGTGTGAAAGTTTCGTGTGGAAATTTTATTATTTGTGTGGTTAATTTGATAAAAGGACTTAATCGCGTAAAATGTAAAAGTGGCTAGCTATTTGTTAAAAGTACCTAAGTGCTATGTCTTAATAAAGGAAAGGTCCTTATGTTCCAAATGTACCATTAATTCATAAAATGACATAAATGGGCATGAGTTATGGATTTTATATGAAATTAAAAAGGTTATATTAGTAATTTGATAATTAAATGTTGATTTAATAAAACAAATGTATAAAATTTGTCCATTATCATCCATCTTTGCTGAAAATTAGAAAGAAAAAGAAAAGAAAAGATCAAGCTAGGGTTCGGCACTTGTAATTGGTGATTAAGGTATGTTTTGAGCTCGATTTTTTGATATTTTTACGTTTTTGAGACCGTTGCTTAGTAATCTATCAATCCCATGCCCTAATTTTTGAATTGGTTGATGATTTTTAAAGATGCCATTAATGAATTCATGTGTTTTATGATGTTTAATGATGAATTATGAAAGTTTAGTGCTTGATATACATGTTTTGTAAAGTAATTTTGAGTAAAAATGCATATTAGGTATTTAATTTAGAAAAGTGTAAATTAAGGGGTTGAATTGTGAAATAAATGAAATTTTTGGGCTCCTAGAGGTCTTTATGATATTCGCCTATGCATGTGTTCATTAAAATTATGTGTATTTTGTGTTTTTGTGAAATATGGACTAAAGTGCTAAAATGTGAAAATGTGAGGGCTAATTTGTAAAATGCCCTAACTATGTGTTTATGGATTAAATTGAATGTGTTGGTGATTAAATGAGTTAACTTTGAATACATATAGATCAAGAAAGGAGAAATTCGGACCTAGATCGAGGCAAAAACAAAGTGCTCGATTGATCGACTAATATCGTCATTTTTATGTCCGAGGTAAGTTCGGGTATAATACATTTTGTTTGTATAATATTTGTGTGTGATGAAATAAATAGAAATGAGATTGATAAGTTGGAGTATGTGAAATATGAATCGAATTTGAGGTACTAAGTGTGCGAGAAATGAAATAGCTACGGCTATTAAATATGGCACTGAGTGTACGAGAATATACAGCGATGGCTGAATAAATGGCACTATGTGTGTGATACCGATATAAGTTTGGTTTAATGAAATGGCACTAAATGTATGATAATATTATAGCTTTAGCTAAATAATTGGCACTAAGTGTGCAAGTTCAAAGAACGTCTAAAGATGATTGAACAACATTATGCATCGAGCATTGAAGTGATAGATGTGATAGGTAAGAGTGTGATGGTACAGGTATGTACGGAACCTATGTGGTTGATGATATTATGGTATGATAGTAAGTTATAGCTGTGACAGCCCAAAGTTGACCCTAGTCGGGAAGTGGTTTCGAGACCGCTAAACCGAGTCACCAAAATGTTTGAATGTGATACTTATTGTCTAGAATATGTAATTATGAATGTGTGAAAATTTCAAGCTTCAATTTGGTTGATTTCATGTGAATTTAGTTAATAGGACTTATGTGAGAAAATTCTAAAATGTGATAGGTCAATGTGTGAGGACCTATTAGTGCAAGTGGACAAAGGGGGGACTTGCATGTCAAATTTCCCCCCTACTAGTAGTGGCCGGCCATGATGGGCATGATGAACAATTGTGCAATTTATTTTATGGAAATTATGGCATGAGTATGGCACAAATAAGATATGTTAATTTGTGTCATAAAATGTTGGGATAAAACAAATAAAATAATAAAAAGGAGTATGGTGAATACAAAAAAAAATGTGTGTGTAGTTGTTTGTCCCCCCCCCATTGCCGTGAGCTAAAGAAAAGAAAGGAGAGAATTTTGTTCATCCTTTTCTCATCTTCATGCTTGCCGAAACTAGAAAGAAAAACAAAGAAAAATTTTCTCATCCTTTGGTTCATCCTTGGCCAAAAATTTTAAGGAGGAAAGAAGAAGAAAGGTGAAGAGATTCGACCATGCATGTAGCTAGGCTAAGGTATGTTTGATGATGTTCCATGAGATGCATGCATGTTTTAGTTGTTAGCTTGAGTTCTACTTGGCCCATGGTCTAAATCTTGCTATGTGATGGAATTGGCACTTGACCATGGATGCATCATTCTTGGTTGGTGTTTGATGTTGTGGTGATGAAGCATGAGGATGAGTTAAGATTCGGCCTAGGTGGAGGTTGTGTTAATGCCATTGCATGCAAAATATGAAGCTTGTTAATGATGCATGTGATGATGGCTTGATGATTCTTGAACCTCCTTTTTAGCATTTTTGTGTGAGCACATATGTGCATTGGTTGCTAAATGGAGAAGAATCGGCTAGCAAGATGTGTGCTAAGGCCGAATGTAACTTTGCATGTTGATGAGCAATGCATGTGTTAAATCGATGAAAAGGGGGAGGATGCTTTACTAGTGTGTGTATATGTGTGTATTAAGTGTTGAGATCGACCCCAAAAATAGACATGCATATTCGGCCAAGGGGAAAGAAATTAGCTAATATGTTGTGTTGATGCATGATTTTTGCATGTATGAGACTTTAATGTCTAATGTATAAATAAGGGCTAAGTGCCTTGTGTTCATCTTTTTGATGCCTAAATGATGAAATCAATTTATTTGTTTGATTAAGCTCAAGAGCAAAGGGGAAATAAATCCGATAAAGGGAAGGAAAAAGTGGTTGAATAGCTAGCGGAATCGTTCGACAACACCCGAGGTAAGTTCTTGAGTAAGAGAGCTTAAATTACGATGTGATTAAATCATGCTCTATGTGTTGCTATTGAGCCGAATGTGCAAGGACGATATGTGCCTTGTGTTTGAGTTTCGCAAATGAAAATGAAATATGAATGTGCCATGAATTATTGTTAGATGTGCATGATTAATTGAATGCTGTCCGGGCTAAGTCCCGAAGGCTTTGTGCTAAGTGAATATATCCGGACTAAGATCCGAAGGCCTTTGTGCGAGATACTAAATCCGGGTTAAGTCCCGAAGGCATTCGTGCGAGTTATTAAATCCAGGTTAAGTCCCGAAGGCATTCGTGCGAGTTATTAAATCCGGGTTAAGTCCCGAAGGCGTTGTGTGAGTTGCTAAAACCGGGCTATGTCCCGAAGGCATTTGAACGAGGAGCTATATCCGGTTAAATCCCGAAGGTACGTGATTTGGTAATGAATGAGCTTGCTGTAAAATTCCAGCGAATACTCGAAAAACATCCCAATATGGGGATATGTTACGTATGTGTTGAATTTAATCGAGCCCTTACAAATAAATGTTCGCTCAGTTGATAAACGAGCTACCGGCCTTCGGCTAAGTTAGTCTATTGTGTATGTACATAAGGGTTGTTAATGTTGTGAAGCAAGTTTGATATCGGTAAATTGCGTATTATGAAATATTCCATTTAGCTAAATGTGTGTTATTATTTGTTTATGCTGGAATTTCTTTGCTCAAAACTTACTAAGCATAAATTGCTTACTCGTTACACTGCTCCTCTGTTTTATAGATTTTTGGTTCTCCAGCTATCGGACTCGGGATCTTGAAGTCGAAGTCGCCCACACTATCAAAGGCTCTTTTGGGTACTATTTTGGTTGAATCTTGATATGGCATGTATAGGACTACCCATTGTTGTTTTTCGAGTACTTTATGAAATGTATAAGTGTACAGCCATGCGAAAATGGCTTGTAGAAGTGGAGTATGGCATTAGACCCTTCGTGTTTATGAATGTATAGATGGTTTCATGATGTAACTATAGTTGGAATGGAAGTGTTGAGCAAATGATCAGCCACTGGAATGGCTAAGTGTGATCATATGTGGGCTTATGTATGACAAGGCCCTAGTTGGTCCATGAAACCCCAAAATAGGTAAGGTTTACTTTGAAAACAGAGGCTGATAGCAGCAGTGGTGTGGTTTGGAAAAATCACAAGAATTCGTAGGAGTGGAATTAAATAGTGAATAAATTATGTAATCGAACCTTGATGAATCTAATTTCATATGAAAGTAACGAAACAATCATATGAACAGTACAGTAAGAGATATTCGGGTTCTTGTGGAACAGGGCCAGAACAGTTTCTGGATTCCCTGTTCCGCCTTTGGAAATTCACTATAAATTGACCAGAGGTAATTAGGGGTCATACCATATATGTATGGATTCCTCTCTGAGTCTAGTTTCCATAGAAACAAACGGCATCAGTATTGAAGCTCTGTGCAGAGAGATATCCAAGTCGTGATGGGAAAAGGTCAGTGTAGTCGACCCCTGTAACATGGGAGACTTTGACTAATAAACTGTACTAATTGGCCTGACCAAAAATTCTAGAAAAAATAAATAGGTGGGGACATGAGTCTAGTTTCAGGGAAAAATCACAAAACTGATTTCCGAGTTGTGAAACTCAAGATATGATTTTTGAAACGACTAGTACTCAGACTGTGCAGTGTCTGGAAAAATTTTTCAAAGTTTGTTAACATCTCGTGTCCGACTCCGGTGTCGGTCTCGGGTTCGGGGTGTTACATTTTATTGGTATCAGAGCCAGGTTTAGTCGATTCTAGGACTACCGTAATGTTTTGGGTCTAGCTATACATGCCATTTTATGTGATTACTTGATAGTGTGGTGATTTCTGACAATTGTAAATGTGTATTTATAGTAATGGATCCCGATCGTGACCGAGAGGTAGCTGATGATCTTGAGAGTGTAGCGCCTGCTCCCGCACAAGGGACAGTGCCGGCAGACTCTCAACCTAATGATAGTAATCCGAATGATGAAGCTAGACAAGCATTCTATAGCGTGATGAATGATTGGTTTAACCAATACATTCGAACTAATATGGCTGTTCCACAACCTCCATTCCCGACAAATACTACCCCCGCACCTACAATACCACCGGTAACGGACCAAATAAGGTCAAATAAGCCCCCAGTTGACAGAATCCGAAAACATGGGGCTACTGAATTTAAGGCTATGGATAGCGATGATGCCGAGCAAGCTGAATTTTGGCTGGACAACACTATCCGGGTACTCGATGAGCTATCTTGTACACCCGATGAATGCCTAAAGTGTGCTATCTCCTTGCTACGTGATTCTGCCTACTATTGGTGGAGTACTCTGACTTCTATTGTGCCCCGAGAGCAAGTAACTTGGGAGTTTTTCCAAACTAAGTTTCGGAAAAAGTATATCAGTCAGAGATTTGTTGATCAAAAACGGAAGGAATTTCTTGAGCTTAAGCAAGGCTCCATGTCGGTTACTGATTACGAGCGAAAATTTGTTAGACTTAGCAAATACGCTCGGGAATGTGTTTCGTCCGAAACTATTATGTGTAAACGCTTCGAGGATGGGCTGAATGAAGATATAAAAATGTTCGTTGGCGTTCTTGAAATACGAGAGTTCGTGGTACTTGTTGAACGAGCTTGTAAAGCCGAAGAGCTTAGAAAAGAAAAGCAAAGAGTTGATGAGGGAACTGGAGAGTTTCGTAAAAGATCCTCGGGAAGGTCTCTTCAACAGACATCGAAGAGATTTCGAGATGATGCGGGCCAGTTTAGAGGCACTTCGGGCCTTTTTAGACGAGATCGTGATCGACCCCCTGTGGGTACACGAGGCACTTCGGTCGCCAGTGTTGGGAATGAACGTCGAGACAAGACGAAATGCCGATATTGCGGTAAATGGCATTCGGGGAGTTGTAGATTTCCTGACCGCTCCTGTTACAAATGCGGATCAGTTGACAACTTCATTAAAGATTGCCTGAGGTTGTCGGGACAGAATGCAAATCAGAGTGGGAGACCGGGTGCTACCACTGCTCGAGGTAGACCATCTGGAAATATGGGCAATGCTAGTGGTGGTCAGAGAGGATCTAGAGATGATATAACCAGATCCGAAGCTCGTGCGCCTGCTAGAGCTTATGCTATACGTGCCCGCGAGGATGCTTCTTCGCCTGATGTTATTACCGGTACATTCACTCTCTTTGATACTAATGTAATTGCTTTGATTGACCCCGGTTCTACTCATTCTTACATATGTGAAACCTTAGCATCCAGTAAGACTTTACCTATTGAGTCTACTGAGTTCGTAATTCGGGTGTCAAATCCCTTGGGTCGTTACGTGCTTGTCGACAAAGTGTGTAAGAAATGTCCCCTGGAAATTTGAGGTTCCTGTTTTCCGGCGAACTTGATGCTTTTGCCATTTGATGAATTTGATGTTATCCTTGGTTTGGATTGGTTGACCGCGCATGATGCGGTTGTGAATTGCAAGAGCAAGACTATTGATTTGAGGTGCGCAAATAACGAAGTAATCCAAATTGAGTCTGCGGACTTGGAGGGGATGCCAGCTATAATATCAGCAATGTTGGCACAGAAATATGTAAGAAAAGGGTGCGAAGCATACCTTGCGTATGTACTTGGTGACAAAGAATTAGAAAAGAAACCCGAATCTGTGCCGGTGGTTTGTGAATACCCGGATGTTTTTCCGGAAGAATTACCGGGTTTACCACCTGTTCGAGAGGTAGAGTTTGGTATTGAGCTTGTACCTGGGACTACGCCGATTTCGATAGCTCCGTATCGTATGGCACCAACCGAGTTAAAGGAGTTGAAAGCTCAGTTGCAAGAACTGACGGATAGAGGTTTCGCTCGACCAAGTTTCTCACCTTGGGGTGCACCAGTATTGTTCGTGAAAAAGAAGGACGGAACCATGAGGTTGTGCATTGACTATCGTCAGCTGAATAAAGTGACGATAAAGAACAAATATCCATTGCCGAGCATCGATGATTTGTTCGACCAACTGAAGGGAGCCTCAGTGTTCTCAAAAATAGATTTGAGATCGGGCTATTATCAGTTGCGAATTCGAGATTCAGATATTCCCAAAACTGCCTTCAGAACGAGATATGGTCACTACGAATTCTTAGTGATGCCGTTTGGGCTCACTAATGCCCCTGCAGTATTTATGGATTTGATGAATCGGATCTTCAGACCGTATTTGGATCGGTTCGTAGTGGTGTTCATTGATGACATTTTGGTCTATTCAAGAGATGAGACCGAACATGCTGAGCATCTGAGGCTAGTGCTGCAAATTTTGCGGGATAAGCAGTTATATGCTAAGTTCAGTAAGTGTGAGTTCTGGTTAAGAGAGGTTAGCTTCTTGGGTCATGTGGTATCCGCGTCGGGTATTCGAGTTGACCCGAACAAAATTTTAGCCATACTTGACTGGAAACCTCCGAGAAATGTTACTGAAGTTCGGAGCTTTTTGGGGCTCGCCGGTTATTACCGACGATTTGTGAAAGGTTTCTCGATGATAGCCACACCAATGACGAAGCTACTTAAAAAGGATGTTAAGTTCGAGTGGACGGAGAAATGTCAGAAAAGTTTCGACCAACTGAAAACTCATTTGACTGAAGCTCCAATTTTGGTGCAACCCGAATCAGGTAAAGAGTTTGTCATTTATAGTGACGCATCCCTACTTGGGTTGGGTTGCGTATTGATGCAAGAAGGTCGAGTCGTGGCCTATGCGTCGAGACAATTGAAGCCACACGAGAGGAATTATCCGACCCATGATCTCGAACTAGCTGCCATCGTGTTTGCTTTAAAAATATGGCGACATTATCTGTTTGGTGAGAAGTGCCATGTATTTTCGGATCACAAAAGTCTCAAATATTTGATGACTCAACGAGACTTGAATCTGCGACAAAGACGTTGGCTTGAGTTGTTGAAAGATTACGAGCTTGTCATTGATTACCACCCGGGAAAGGCTAACGTGGTTGCGGACGCCTTAAGCCGGAAGTCATTGTTTGCTTTACGAGCGATGAACGTGCATTTGTCTGTTCTACCAGACAGTGTGTTAGTAGCTGAATTAAAAGCTAAACCATTATTGACTCACCAAATTCGTGAAGCTCAGAAAGTCGATGATGAATTGGTTGCAAAACGGGCTAAGTGTTTTCCGAACAAGGAATCGGAGTTTCAAATTGATGATGATGATTGTTTGAGGTTCAGAAATCGTTTGTGTGTTCCAAGGAATTCGGAACTCATTTCGATGATTCTGAACGAAGCCCATTGTAGCCGAATGTCAATTCACCCGGGGAGTACGAAAATGTACAACGATTTGAAACGTCAATTTTGGTGGCATGGTATGAAACGGGACATCTCCGACTTTGTTTCGAGATGTTTAATATGTCAACAAGTGAAAGCGGAACATCAAGTGCCTTCAGGATTACTCTAGCCGATCATGATACCCGAGTGGAAATGGGATCGAGTCACAATGGACTTTGTGTCCGGACTGCCCTTGTCAGCAAGTAAGAAGGATGCGATATGGGTTATTGTTGATAGACTGACTAAGTCGGCTCATTTCATCCCCGTACGTACGGATTTTTCATTGTATAAACTAGCTGAATTGTACGTTTATCAAATTGTGAGATTACACGGGGTACCTGTTTCTATCGTGTCGGATAGAGATCCGAGATTCACCTCACGATTTTGGAAGAAATTGCAAGAAGCTCTGGGTACCAAGCTGCATTTTAGCACTGCTTTCACCCCCAAACCGATGGTCAATCCGAGCGGATAATTCAGATACTTGAGGATATGTTGAGATGTTGCATCCTCGAGTTCAGTAGTTCATGGGAACGGTATTTACCTTTGATTGAATTCGCTTACAACAATAGTTTTCAATCAAGTATTAAGATGGCACCTTACGAGGCTTTGTACGGTCGTAAATGCCGTACACCATTGTTTTGGACCGAGCTCGGTGAAAGTAAAATTTTCGGAGTTGATTTGATTAAAGATGCTGAACAGAAAGTAAAGGTAATCCGTGAAAGTCTAAAGGTAGCCACGGATCGTCAGAAGTCGTACGCAGATTTGAAACGAAAAGACATCGAGTATCAGGTGGGAGACAAAGTGTTCCTTAAGGTTTCACCTTGGAAAAGATACTCAGGTTCGGCCGTAAGGGCAAGTTGAGCCCAAGATTCATTGGGCCGTACGAAATCTCCGAACGAGTTGGTCCGGTTGGTATAGATGATTTTGCCCCGGAGCTTGAAAAGATTCATGACGTCTTTCATGTTTCGATGCTTCGACGCTATCGATCTGATCCATCGCACATAATTAGCCCATCAGAGATTGAAATTCAAGTCGACATGAGCTATGAAGAAGAACCGATGCGTATCCTAGCTCGTGAAGTGAAGGAGTTGCGAAACAAAAGCGTTCCGCTAGTAAAGGTGTTATGGCTCAAACACGGGATCGAGGAAGCTACTTGGGAGACCGAGAGCTCGATGAAAGAACGATACCCAAACCTATTTACCGGTAACATTTTCGGGGACGAAAATTTCTTAGTGGGGGAGAGTTGTGACAGCCCAAAGTTGACCCTAGTCGGGAAGTGGTTTCGGGACCGCTAAACCGAGTCACCAAAATGTTTGAATGTGATACTTATTGTCTAGAATATGTAATTATGAATGTGTGAAAATTTCAAGCTTCAATTTGGTTGATTTCATGTGAATTTAGTTAATAGGACTTATGTGAGAAAATTCTAAATTGATAGGTCATGTGTGAGGACCTATTAGTGCATGTGGACAAAGGGGGACTTGCATC
>NC_053426.1:62454555-62531042 GCF_007990345.1 Gossypium hirsutum
TCCGGCGAACTTGATGCTTTGCCATTGATGAATTGATGTTATCCTTGGTTTGATTGGTGACCGCGATGATGCGGTTGTGAATTGCAAGAGCAAGACTATGATTTGAGGTGCGCAAATAACGAAGTAATCCAAATTGAGTCTGCGGACTTGGAGGGGATGCCAGCTATAATATCAGCAATGTTGGCACAGAAATATGTAAGAAAAGGGTGCGAAGCATACCTTGCGTATGTACTTGGTGACAAAGAATTAGAAAAGAAACCCGAATCTGTGCCGGTGGTTTGTGAATACCCGGATGTTTTTCCGGAAGAATTACCGGGTTTACCACCTGTTCGAGAGGTAGAGTTTGGTATTGAGCTTGTACCTGGGACTACGCCGATTTCGATAGCTCCGTATCGTATGGCACCAACCGAGTTAAAGGAGTTGAAAGCTCAGTTGCAAGAACTGACGGATAGAGGTTTCGCTCGACCAAGTTTCTCACCTTGGGGTGCACCAGTATTGTTCGTGAAAAGAAGGACGGAACCATGAGGTTGTGCATTGACTATCGTCAGCTGAATAAAGTGACGATAAAGAACAAATATCCATTGCCGAGCATCGATGATTTGTTCGACCAACTGAAGGGAGCCTCAGTGTTCTCAAAAATAGATTTGAGATCGGGCTATTATCAGTTGCGAATTCGAGATTCAGATATTCCCAAAACTGCCTTCAGAACGAGATATGGTCACTACGAATTCTTAGTGATGCCGTTTGGGCTCACTAATGCCCCTGCAGTATTTATGGATTTGATGAATCGGATCTTCAGACCGTATTTGGATCGGTTCGTAGTGGTGTTCATTGATGACATTTTGGTCTATTCAAGAGATGAGACCGAACATGCTGAGCATCTGAGGCTAGTGCTGCAAATTTTGCGGGATAAGCAGTTATATGCTAAGTTCAGTAAGTGTGAGTTCTGGTTAAGAGAGGTTAGCTTCTTGGGTCATGTGGTATCCGCGTCGGGTATTCGAGTTGACCCGAACAAAATTTTAGCCATACTTGACTGGAAACCTCCGAGAAATGTTACTGAAGTTCGGAGCTTTTTGGGGCTCGCCGGTTATTACCGACGATTTGTGAAAGGTTTCTCGATGATAGCCACACCAATGACGAAGCTACTTAAAAAGGATGTTAAGTTCGAGTGGACGGAGAAATGTCAGAAAAGTTTCGACCAACTGAAAACTCATTTGACTGAAGCTCCAATTTTGGTGCAACCCGAATCAGGTAAAGAGTTTGTCATTTATAGTGACGCATCCCTACTTGGGTTGGGTTGCGTATTGATGCAAGAAGGTCGAGTCGTGGCCTATGCGTCGAGACAATTGAAGCCACACGAGAGGAATTATCCGACCCATGATCTCGAACTAGCTGCCATCGTGTTTGCTTTAAAAATATGGCGACATTATCTGTTTGGTGAGAAGTGCCATGTATTTTCGGATCACAAAAGTCTCAAATATTTGATGACTCAACGAGACTTGAATCTGCGACAAAGACGTTGGCTTGAGTTGTTGAAAGATTACGAGCTTGTCATTGATTACCACCCGGGAAAGGCTAACGTGGTTGCGGACGCCTTAAGCCGGAAGTCATTGTTTGCTTTACGAGCGATGAACGTGCATTTGTCTGTTCTACCAGACAGTGTGTTAGTAGCTGAATTAAAAGCTAAACCATTATTGACTCACCAAATTCGTGAAGCTCAGAAAGTCGATGATGAATTGGTTGCAAAACGGGCTAAGTGTTTTCCGAACAAGGAATCGGAGTTTCAAATTGATGATGATGATTGTTTGAGGTTCAGAAATCGTTTGTGTGTTCCAAGGAATTCGGAACTCATTTCGATGATTCTGAACGAAGCCCATTGTAGCCGAATGTCAATTCACCCGGGGAGTACGAAAATGTACAACGATTTGAAACGTCAATTTTGGTGGCATGGTATGAAACGGGACATCTCCGACTTTGTTTCGAGATGTTTAATATGTCAACAAGTGAAAGCGGAACATCAAGTGCCTTCAGGATTACTCTAGCCGATCATGATACCCGAGTGGAAATGGGATCGAGTCACAATGGACTTTGTGTCCGGACTGCCCTTGTCAGCAAGTAAGAAGGATGCGATATGGGTTATTGTTGATAGACTGACTAAGTCGGCTCATTTCATCCCCGTACGTACGGATTTTTCATTGTATAAACTAGCTGAATTGTACGTTTATCAAATTGTGAGATTACACGGGGTACCTGTTTCTATCGTGTCGGATAGAGATCCGAGATTCACCTCACGATTTTGGAAGAAATTGCAAGAAGCTCTGGGTACCAAGCTGCATTTTAGCACTGCTTTTCACCCCCAAACCGATGGTCAATCCGAGCGGATAATTCAGATACTTGAGGATATGTTGAGATGTTGCATCCTCGAGTTCAGTAGTTCATGGGAACGGTATTTACCTTTGATTGAATTCGCTTACAACAATAGTTTTCAATCAAGTATTAAGATGGCACCTTACGAGGCTTTGTACGGTCGTAAATGCCGTACACCATTGTTTTGGACCGAGCTCGGTGAAAGTAAAATTTTCGGAGTTGATTTGATTAAAGATGCTGAACAGAAAGTAAAGGTAATCCGTGAAAGTCTAAAGGTAGCCACGGATCGTCAGAAGTCGTACGCAGATTTGAAACGAAAAGACATCGAGTATCAGGTGGGAGACAAAGTGTTCCTTAAGGTTTCACCTTGGAAAAAGATACTCAGGTTCGGCCGTAAGGGCAAGTTGAGCCCAAGATTCATTGGGCCGTACGAAATCTCCGAACGAGTTGGTCCGGTTGCGTATAGATTGATTTTGCCCCCGGAGCTTGAAAAGATTCATGACGTCTTTCATGTTTCGATGCTTCGACGCTATCGATCTGATCCATCGCACATAATTAGCCCATCAGAGATTGAAATTCAAGTCGACATGAGCTATGAAGAAGAACCGATGCGTATCCTAGCTCGTGAAGTGAAGGAGTTGCGAAACAAAAGCGTTCCGCTAGTAAAGTGTTATGGCTCAAACACGGGATCGAGGAAGCTACTTGGGAGACCGAGAGCTCGATGAAAGAACGATACCCAAACCTATTTACCGGTAACATTTTCGGGGACGAAAATTTCTTAAGTGGGGGAGAGTTGTGACAGCCCAAAGTTGACCCTAGTCGGGAAGTGGTTTCGGGACCGCTAAACCGAGTCACCAAAATGTTTGAATGTGATACTTATTGTCTAGAATATGTAATTATGAATGTGTGAAAATTTCAAGCTTCAATTTGGTTGATTTCATGTGAATTTAGTTAATAGGACTTATGTGAGAAAATTCTAAAATGTGATAGGTCAATGTGTGAGGACCTATTAGTGCATGTGGACAAAGGGGGGACTTGCATGTCAAATTTCCCCCCTACTAGTAGTGGCCGGCCATGATGGGCATGATGAACAATTGTGCAATTTATTTTATGGAAATTATGGCATGAGTATGACACAAATAAGATATGTTAATTTGTGTCATAAAATGTTGGGATAAAACAAATAAAATAATAAAAAGGAGTATGGTGAATACAAAAAAAAAATGTGTGTGTAGTTGTTTGTCCCCCCCCCCATTGCCGTGAGCTAAAGAAAAGAAAGGAGAGAATTTTGTTCATCCTTTTCTCATCTTCATGCTTGCCGAAACTAGAAAGAAAAACAAAGAAAAATTTTCTCATCCTTTGGTTCATCCTTGGCCAAAAATTTTAAGGAGGAAAGAAGAAGAAAGGTGAAGAGATTCGGCCATGCATGTAGCTAGGCTAAGGTATGTTTGATGATGTTCCATGAGATGCATGCATGTTTTAGTTGTTAGCTTGAGTTCTACTTGGCCCATGGTCTAAATCTTGCTATGTGATGGAATTGGCACTTGACCATGGATGCATCATTCTTGGTTGGTGTTTGATGTTGTGGTGATGAAGCATGAGGATGAGTTAAGATTCGGCCTAGGTGGAGGTTGTGTTAATGCCATTGCATGCAAAATATGAAGCTTGTTAATGATGCATGTGATGATGGCTTGATGATTCTTGAACCTCCTTTTTAGCATTTTTGTGTGAGCACATATGTGCATTGGTTGCTAAATGGAGAAGAATCGGCTAGCAAGATGTGTGCTAAGGCCGAATGTAACTTTGCATGTTGATGAGCAATGCATGTGTTAAATCGATGAAAAGGGGGAGGATGCTTTACTAGTGTGTGTATATGTGTGTATTAAGTGTTGAGATCGACCCCAAAAATAGACATGCATATTCGGCCAAGGGGAAAGAAATTAGCTAATATGTTGTGTTGATGCATGATTTTTGCATGTATGAGACTTTAATGTCTAATGTATAAATATGGGCTAAGTGCCTTGTGTTCATCTTTTGATGCCTAAATGATGAAATCAATTTATTTGTTTGATTAAGCTCAAGAGCAAAGGGGAAATAAATCCGATAAAGGGAAGGAAAAAATGGTTGAATAGCTAGCGGAATCGTTCGACAACACCCGAGGTAAGTTCTTGAGTAAGAGAGCTTAAATTACGATGTGATTAAATCATGCTCTATGTGTTGCTATTGAGCCGAATGTGCAAGGACGATATGTGCCTTGTGTTTGAGTTTCGCAAATGAAAATGAAATATGAATGTGCCATGAATTATTGTTAGATGTGCATGATTAATTGAATGCTGTCCGGGCTAAGTCCCGAAGGCTTTGTGCTAAGTGAATATATCCGGACTAAGATCCGAAGGCCTTTGTGCGAGATACTAAATCCGGGTTAAGTCCCGAAGGCATTCGTGCGAGTTATTAAATCCGGGTTAAGTCCCGAAGGCATTCGTGCGAGTTATTAAATCCGGGTTAAGTCCCGAAGGCGTTGTGTGAGTTACTAAAATCGGGCTATGTCCCGAAGGCATTTGAACGAGGAGCTATATCCAGTTAAATCCCGAAGGTACGTGATTTGGTAATGAATGAGCTTGCTGTAAAATTCCAGCGAATACTCGAAAAACATCCCAATATGGGGATATGTTACGTATGTGTTGAATTTAATCGAGCCCTTACAAATAAATGTTCGCTCAGTTGATAAACGAGCTACCGGCCTTCGGCTAAGTTAGTCTATTGTGTATGTACATAAGGGTTGTTAATGTTGTGAAGCAAGTTTGATATCGGTAAATTGCGTATTATGAAATATTCCATTTAGCTAAATGTGTGTTATTCTTTGTTTATGCTGGAATTTCTTTGCTCAAAACTTACTAAGCATAAATTGCTTACTCGTTACACTGCTCCTCTGTTTTATAGATTTTTGGTTCTCCAGCTATCGGACTCGGGATCTTGAAGTCGAAGTCGCCCACACTATCAAAGGCTCTTTTGGGTACTATTTTGGTTGAATCTTGATATGGCATGTATAGGACTACCCATTGTTGTTTTTCGAGTACTTTATGAAATGTATAAGTGTACAGCCATGCGAAAATGGCTTGTAGAAGTGGAGTATGGCATTAGACCCTTCGTGTTTATGAATGTATAGATGGTTTCATGATGTAACTATAGTTGGAATGGAAGTGTTGAGCAAATGATCAGCCACTGGAATGGCTAAGTGTGATCATATGTGGGCTTATGTATGACAAGGCCCTAGTTGGTCCATGAAACCCCAAAATAGGTAAGGTTTACTTTGAAAACAGAGGCTGATAGCAGCAGTGGTGTGGTTTGGAAAAATCACAAGAATTCGTAGGAGTGGAATTAAATAGTGAATAAATTATGTAATCGAACCTTGATGAATCTACTTTCATATGAAAGTAACGAAACAATCATATGAACAGTACAGTAAGAGATATTCGGGTTCTTGTGGAACAGGGCCAGAACAGTTTCTGGATTCCCTGTTCCGCCTTTGGAAATTCACTATAAATTGACCAGAGGTAATTAGGGGTCATACCATATATGTATGGATTCCTCTCTGAGTCTAGTTTCCATAGAAACAAACGGCATCAGTATTGAATCTCTGTGCAGAGAGATATCCAAGTCGTAATGGGAAAAGGTCAGTGTAGTCGACCCCTGTAACATGGGAGACTTTGACTAATAAACTGTACTAATTGGCCTGACCAAAAATTCTAGAAAAAATACATAGGTGGGCACATGAGTCTAGTTTCAGGGAAAAATCACAAAACTGATTTCCGAGTTGTGAAACTCAAGATATGATTTTTGAAGCGACTAGTACTCAGACTGGGCAGTGTCTGGAAAAATTTTTCAAAGTTTGTGAACATCTCGTGTCCGACTCCGGTGTCGGTCTCGGGTTCGGGGTGTTACAATAGCTTTGAGTAATTATGAGTAATGTAATGAGAAATAATATGTGTTAGTTAAGAGATTGAATTAGTGGATTGATGAGTTAAGTGTATTATATCATTAGCTTACTAAGCTTAAAAGCTTATTGTGTGAAATGTTCTTTGTTTTATAGTGTTATAAAGCTAGTTCGGATCCGGGGATCGTCAGTGACTAATTCACACTATCGGACATCTATTTTGGTACCATTTTGATAGTTGTATATATGGTATAAGGCATGTATAGGCTAGTGTTATTTTGGTATGTTTTGTGTTGTGAATATTAGCCATGAGAATTGGCTTATAAATGTTAATATGTATGGCCTTTTAAGTTGGCTAAAATGGTGTGTTTGATAGGTAAGTCATATGATGTATATGATGTTCATGTGATGGTTTGATTTTGGAATCTGGAATTGGCAAGTTTTGTGGTATGAAGTATGTGATAAAATGATGAGTTTATGTATTTGAAACTTATGTAAGTTGTGATGATTTTGGTACATTGACTAGGTATGATTTGGTTGAGAAATTGACTAATGAATTGATTGGTAATTGAATGGTATGAATATATACAAATTGGTTGATTTGGTTGCCTATGAATGTACACAAATGATGCTAAAATATCGTGGTTTTGGATTGCTTGAGTTAGGTGGAAATTGTGGCTTAAACCAAGCCTAATTTCACCTTACACGATTGAGCACACGAGCGTGTGTGTCGACCATGTTTCTATTGTAATTTAGCTATTCAAGTCAGTCTCGAGCATGGCCTAGACACACGGGCATGTCTGGTGGCCGTACAAGGAACACAACCTTGGTGCATGTGCGTGTGTGGCCAGTTCAAAGGGTACATAGGCTAGACACACGGGCGTGTGGTTGACCGTGTGACCCAAGTCAGTTTTGACCATGGCCAAGGCACATGGGCGTATCTTGTGGCCATGTGGTTAAGTCAATATGTATGCGTTGTTTTGCCACGGTTTAGACACACGAGCATGTCTAATGCCATGTGAGGCACACAGCTTGTTCACACGGGTGTGTGACCTGTGAAACTTTGAAAATTTTGTTAAGTTTTTGAGAAAATTTGTATGTGCTCGGCTTAGTCTCGACCTCTTTCTAAAGCATGTTTACGGTCTTGTTGACCTATGTAAGAGACTTTGTAATGATGTGTGACGATGATGCCATGATGATTGAGAAATAAATGCGAAATGTTTAGATTTTTTCAGTAACGCCTTTAACCCTAGTCCAGGGACGGATATAGGTTAGGGGTGTTACACTTGGGCTCAACTTGTCCCTGTGTCGAAATTGGAGAATTTCTTCTACAATGACACTTTCAGGAACACTTGATCACCTACAAAAAACTCAATGTCCTTTCTCTTTAAATTGGTATATGATTTCTATCGATCAAAAGTGGCTTTAAAATAGTTATGGATCAATTTGACAGTATTCTCAATTTTAGACAGTAGCTCGGGACCCAAAACTCAACGTTCACTTAACTTAGTCCAACATAGAGGTGTACAATACCTACAACCATACAAAGCCTCATAGAGTGCCATCTAAATACTAGACTTGAAGCTATTATTGTATGCAAACTCAGACAATGGTAGGTAATCTTCTCAACTACCCCGAAAATCTATTATACAACTCCGAAACATGTCCTCTAGAATTTGAAAGACTCACTAAGACTGTCTGTAGGTCTGAGGATGATACGTAGTACTGAAATTAAGTCAGATGCCTAAAGCCTCATGAAGTTTCTTCCAAAATCGAGATGTGAATTGTGGATCTCTATCAGAGATAATTAAGACTAGAATCCCGTGCAATCTCACAATTCAGCAATATACAGTTTAGTTAACTTCTACAGTGAATAATCTATTCTGATAGGAATGAAATGAGTAGATTTGGTCAACCGATCAATGATGACCCAAACTGAATCTTTCTTAGTAAGGGTAAAGGCAACTCACTAAAAAAATTCATCGTTAAACACTCCAACTTCCACTCAGGAATCTTAACTGCCTGAAGCAAACATAAGGGCAATTGATATTTAGCCTTAACTTTTTAGCACGTTAGACAGTGAGACACAAAAGCAACCACTTATTGTTTCAGTCTAGGCCAGCAACAAAGTTCCCGAAGGTCCTGATACATTTTATTTCCACCAAGATGCATAGCATAAGGGCTACTCTACGCCTCCTATAGGATCGAATGTCTCAACTCCTTATCATTAGGCACACAAATTCGACCTTTGAAGCACAAAACTTGGTCATTGTTCAAACTAAAATTGGAAGTTTCAGCCAAACCAATTTGTTGTAGTTGTTATACTAGAGACTCATCACTCAATTGTTTAACCCAAGTCTGCTCAACCCAAGTCAGTTTTACTTGTAATTCGGCTAAAAATCCACCATCTTTAACTAAAATCAAGCGAGCTAACATCTTTTTCAGATCAGTTATCACTCTACGGCTAAGAGCATCATTTACGACATTTGTAACGCTCCAAAAATCCTGAAATCCCAAAATAACTTTTTTTTTATTTTGATAAAAATTGTGTTTAATATTCTTATCCAAGCGATAATTTTAGTATCTCTTAGCTAAGGTTGAGTTTGAATTAAGGGGTAGAAGAAATTATAATTTAATTAATAAAAGAATCAGGGCTAACAAATAACTGGGCTTTTGAATAAATGAAGAAACAATTGGACAAAAAAGGAGCCTATGGTGGAGTGAATTGACGCCATATAAGGTGTAGTGAGGTGGCGTTAGTAGCTAACAAGGGGATCCAAGGTTTGAATTCTAGCTTAGTATTTTTAGAATTTAATTTTGGCCTTCTAGAAGGATGGAAGTGGCATGAAGATGGACTCTAAGGGGAGTGTTCAAAAGAGAAAATTAAGGAAAGTATCAAGGGGTTATTAGGGAGAAAAACGAGGAGATGAGAAGTGAGGAGTAAATGGAGCCAAATTGGGAACTTGGGCTTGAAGAATTCAATTATTTGGTTATAAATAGGTGCCAAATGAGAGGGTTGAAAAGCTAATGACGAATTTCCCTTCACTTTGTGCCAGAAACCCTGTTCTCTAAAAAGCCAAAAACCCTTTTTTGTCTTTTCTTTCTTTGTGCCGAATTCTTATCCCTCCTCTACTCAATATTTTCTTTGCTTTAGCTGATTCTTCTTCCTCTCTCCTTTGATGCTGAGTAATCAATTGTTGCCATTCAAATCTCTAAGAGCCGAATACCCTTGGTGCTGCCACTACTCTTTCCACCCAGTCGGTTCTAGTGTAAGTGTTCGCTCTCCCAATCGGTTTTTGATAAGTATTGAGTATTCGGTCCCTCACTTCTTTCTAATCGACTTTGGTAGGGAATTAGTGTTAGATCTCAATTTTGGATTCCTGCCAATTTGCTCTTTAGATCTGAGAAATACGCGTGTTTAGTGATCAAAGTAAAAGCTAGTAACGGCTTGGCGTTCAGGTAATGTTAAGGTGAGATTTCGGCTTTTGGTAAAGTAATCGACAAGTACATATGATTAATATTTGAGTGATATCGATTGTAGGTTTGGACTAAGGAGATCGCATCACGCTTGCTTACCAGGTGCGTACATGCACTACACACACATTATGTATCGGCAAAAGCCGAAATGCCGAAAAACTGAAATGCTGAAATGCCGAAAAGTTGAAAGTTTGGCTACGGTAGTCTTGCGAGTGCATGAACACTCGTAAGGGGGACACCGATAGGTTACCTAAGGCCCACGGGAGATTCCATGGACTTGGGTTGTGATTTGGCCATATGGGCCGGAATGGGCTAAATGGGCCTGATGGGCTGTTGGGCCCATAATAGGAAATAATTGAATGTTTGATGCTATGTGATAGGAACTTGTATGTGAGCATGAATATGAATGTGACTAGGCCTAACGGGCCATATAAATATGATTTGGGCCTAATGGGCCATATACAGGTAATTTGGGCCTAATGGGCCATATGAATATGATTGGGCTTAGTGGGCCAGATACAGGTATGTGAAATTTTTTGGGCTTTGTAAGGGTCTATAGGCCTAGTATATGATATCCACATAAGACTTACTTAATATATTGCGACCGTGGACCGGTCAAAGGGGTTAAGGTGTGGCAACGGGTTTATGCATGTTTAGGATTGGATCTAGGGAGAGCTTGGTACTTAAGCGGTCTTAATGACCCACCTCCTCTTCTATGGAATCCTACTTGGTGCATAGTATTCGTTCATCTTAGCTTACGGGATTTGTTAACGGGCCAAGGTAAGTGAAAATCATAATTAAGGAAAAATTACCAAAATGCCCTTAAAGGCAAAAAAAGGAAATGACTGAATTACCCCTAGGTGCTGAATGTAAGTTTTATGCATGTGACATGCATACATATGATATTCTGCTTAGGTAACATATGGATGGGAATTATGGAACGGAGGAAGTATATGAGGATCGCATGGTTGCTTGACAATCGTGGATCCACTGATGGCTTTTAAAGCCCAATATGTAAATAAAGGTAGTTGCGCAACTAGGCTACCATGGTATGTGGGTTGGGTGGGTCGATATTTATATCCCCACTTGGTGTGATGGGGGATGGAGCTGGTGTGTAGTGGATGGATAATTTGGATGGGATTGCATTGCATGATTGATGAATGATGTTTTTTTTTATTTTGAATTGTAACACCGTGAATTTGGGCCTAGAAGTTTTGGACCTTGAGCATGGGAGAGGTTGAAGGCAGCTTATAATATTCTGTTGTGCGTGAAAATTTCATTAATGAAGGCTTGTTTTAGTGGTTAAGTGTGCTGAGAAGTGTTGGATAAGTCCTGGGTTCAAACCTGGACTCTAGCAAAAATTTTGGTTTAAGGTGAATCAACCCTGGGTGTAGTAGGTAGGCCTTAAGAATATTGTTGGAGAAATTGTGACACAAAAAGCCTTGTGGCTTAGTGGCAAATAGCGATTGGAGCATTTAAGGGGAGGCATGGGTTCGAATCCCATGGCAAGCAAAGAGCATTTATTTTGCTAATAGGGGGCGGCAAGAGTTGGTGTTGAATTTAAACTCTGATGATGGAGGGATCCCACATTGGGCAGCTAACATAAGAGTGGATGCAAAGCTGGCTTTAAAAAGAGAGAACCATGAGGAGAGTAAAGGTACCTTTCTTGGCTGATCCCTTTCGCTTTATGGTGTGCTCGTTTGGGTTGTGCGTCGGCTAAGAGTGCTCGGAGCGCGGATTAACTCCAGTCTGCAATCAGGTGTGTATTTTTTACTACTCTAGCTGTAGGATGGCTACTTCGGGTCGCGATGGGCCGAAAGGGGCCATGTGGGCCTAATGGGCCTACGGACCCAATTGGATAAGTTGTTTGATTGTGTAGTAAATATTGGGCTAGGCTTGGTGAATCTCATATCTGTGGCTAGATTTGGGGTAAAAGGGCCACACGAGCGTGTGGGCCCATTTGGGCCGAGAATGGGCTTTAAGGCCATTCGTATTATTATCCCTGTTTAGAATACTTTAGTTTACCAAATTACTGAAATACCCCCAGTTGTAAAATTACCAAAGTACCCTCAGTTGCATCTCCATCTTTTTCTTCAGACGTTTCTAAAACCTTCATAGCCATTGCCATAAAAAGTCGAAATCCCGAAAACTATACTTTTTTCTATGCCGATTTCTCCTAGCCAATTTTATTATCTTTTCCATCATTCTTGATCGATTCTCTAGTTCTCTAAACCTCAAGGTTCTGTCGACAGGACCATAGCAAAACCCTCCTATTTCATCTTTTTTTACACAGCTTCAAGAAAAGCCAAAAACCCCACTCTATTAGGGACTTGGCCGAATAGTGAGATCACTGAAGGCTCGACTTTTGTTATCATTTGAGGGCTTAGATCGACATCAAAATTGAGTAGAAATTAATTGGGATCATTGACCGAAGGAACCGGTGGTAAGTCTTTTCAATCTAGTCTTTATTTCGTATTTTAGGAAAGTCGAAACCCCTAAAGGTTAGGGAGGCTGTCGACTTGGACTTGTAGCCCTAAGGGGTTGTGATAACTATTTTGTCTTGATAATAATTTGATCTAGAGGCTACTGATCAAGGGCTTGGACAAGTGGAGCAACAGGATCTAAGTCTAGTCGCAAACTTCGGCAAAGGTAGGATTGATAGTGCCTAAGCTGTTATGGCCGAATAAGGTAAGGAGATATTATGTAGTTCGTTTCGATAGTAGATTAACGTGGTAGTAATATAATTGTAGGTAGTTTGAGCGTGGATCTCGTCAATGAATCGTCATAAAACAGGTCTGTAACTGGCACCCTTTCTTAGTCTAGATCAGCAAAAGCCAAAAAGCTGAAATGCCGAAAAACTGGTATTTTGTAGATTTGCGAGTGTGCGAATGCTTATGAGGTAAATTGATTAATGTTTTTGGTAAGCTGCAATGATTGGACTGCAAAGTGCATAATTTTTGTGCCCTCGATATTTTTGGGCTTATTGGGCCAAAATTGGAATAAAGGGCCAACGAGCCCAATTCGGTAAGAACCCTCAGTAAGTGATTCTGTTAGTACGTGAAATGTAAGAATATGCATGGAAAACCCTAAAATAGATAAATTACTGAAATACCCTCGACCTGTAAAATTATTGAAATACCCTCGACTTGTAAAATTACCAAAGTACCTTTGATTTATAGAATTACCATTTTACCCTCGATTTATAGAATTACCATTTTACCCTCGATTTATAGAATTACCGTCTTACCCTCGATTTGTAGAATTACCATTTTACCCTCGATTTATAGAATTACCATTTTACCCTCGATTTGTAGAATTACCATCTTACCGTTGATTTACAGAATTACCATTTTACCCTCGATTTACGAAATTACTGAAATACCCTTGGTTTACAAAATTACCAAAATACCCTCGATCAATAAAATTACCAAAATACCCCTGGTTTGTAAAATTACCAAAATACCCCTAATTTGTGAAATTATCGAAATACCCTTGTAGGGTAAAATTACTAAAATACCCCTGTAGGGTGGAATTACCGAGATACCTTGTGGGGTAAAATTACCATTTTGCCCCTAAGGTGTTAAATGACTGTTTTGCCCTTGTGGCCAAGTGACTAACTTGGACTGTGTGGTTGACGAATTTGATTGTGAATATATGTTGGTATATGAATGACTTGACTGTGATTGTTTGATTCAAATATGGGCATGACATTCTGCATACATGACATGTTGCATGGGTTGGGATTTTGTACGGAGGAAGATCTGATCTATTAGGATCACATGGTTGCTTGACGACTGTGGATCCACCGAAGGCTTAAGAGCCGTATGTTCGTACTAATTTGATAAGGTCGCACGGGTCGCCCAAGATGACTGTGGACCGATCAATGGCTGAGTGCCGATCATATTTACCGGAGGCTGTGTGCCGACTATATTACCGTTGCTGATGGCTATGTGCCTAACATGATACAGCTACCGATGGCTTAAAGCGTTCTGATTATGGCTTTGTGTCAACCTACATATGGCTCTGTGCCAACCTGATTATGGCTGTGTGCCAAACGTATTTGCTTAAGGCTATGTGCCAATATATGGTTATTGACGACTCTATGTCGATCACATTTACCTAAGGCTGTGTGCCAGTTATGTTACTCTAGTTGATGGCTATGTGCCTAACATAATGCAGTTATCAATGGCTTTGTGCCACGTATTCTGTTAAGTGGATTTACCACATTATCTGTTTCTGGTGGCTATGCCACAAATATCTGTTCTGGTGGCTCTGCCACAATACCTGTATCTGGTGACTCTATCACAATATCTAATAACTGAGCAACAATGCTACAACTGTGGAGTGTAAGGCTGGGTGGGTTGAGCTATTCCCCACATGGAGTGTAGGGCTGGTACGGGTGGAGTGTAGCAGTTGGTTATAGGTTGGATTGGGTTGGGATTGCATTCACATTCTGATTTTTGATTCTGTTACCTGATACTGATTCTGATTTTGATTCTGTTACCTGATATTGATTCTGATTCTGATTCTGATTCTAGTTCTGATAATGTTTCTTATTCTATAATGGGTTAAAGCCCATCTGGTACTGTCTGTTAAAATGGGCTAAGGCCCAATTGATACTGAAACTGTAAGTAGGGCTAGGGCCAACTTTTAATTCTTTTATATGACTAACTGTTCCTTTTATATAGTAGGGGATTTCACACTGAGTTTTCGTAAACTCACCCCGTTTATTAACCTCTCACGTAATTTCCAGCCTTAGACGGATCGGGGCTGCGAGAGGCTCGAAGGAAGCCACACACACTATTTATGTTATAGTTTTGATTATTGCTTTTAAATGTTTTTATGTGGGTTGTAGTAAAGCCGTTGTAATTTTCTGGATTTCAAATTTGGAATTTTATTTATTGTTCTTATAATTGCTAGTATTAGAACACAATTTTCCAAAGCAACTACTGTTGTTCAAAACATCACGTAACCGCAATTGTTTTTAAATTAAGCTTCCGCAACTGCCAGGATTTTTTACAAAGTTGTTAAGAATGTTATTCAGCTGAGGTTTTCTAACAAGGTTTAAAAAGGGTACAAGTTTTTAATTATTAAGAAGGGTTTTTAATGGAAACATGGTTTCCGAAAAACACTTCAATGTGACACGCCAGATTCGAGCCAAACTTCCAGGTCGGGTTTGGGGTGTTACATGAATGCTTGTTTTTGCTGAGGGTTGTACACACTGAGTTTACGAAAACTCACCCCCTATTTTATTTTATTTTCAGGTGATGCTCAGTAGAAGGTTCGATGTTTAGAGGGACTCTGGGTGGCCAGCTAGCAAAATGTTTTGGACTTGGGTTTTTTTTTAGCATTTAAGTTTTTATTTCTTTTTAAGTATGCTTCAGACCAGATTGTAATAAGGTTTTCATTATGTTATTATTACTTGAATTATTGTTATTAATTTTCACTGTAATTACAAGAAGTTGAGCATGGGTTTTCTAAATTATAGTGTGTTTCTACGATTCTGCAATTAAATTCTTAAATATTAAATTTTCTTCAATCAAATGTTTTAAACAAGGTTTTCGCAACTGAAATGTGTTTTTTTTCCTAAAAGTTAATCAGGGATTCTTTCAATTTAAGAAGGGTTTTCAATGGAAACACAGTTTTCGCTAAAAAACTTCAATTTGACCACCAGATTCAGCCATAGCGTTTGGGCCGAGTTTGGGGTGTTACAACGTTAGCCTTATCTGGATGGTATTCTATCATGTAGTCATAAAGCTTAAGCAATTCAACCTACTCATGTGTCAAAGATTTAACTCCTTTTGAGTTAACAGGTACTTGAAACTCTTGTGATCAGTGTAAATGATACACTTTTCACCGTACAGATAGTGTCTCCAGATCTTTAGAGCAAACACGACCGCAGCCAGCTCAAGATCATGTGTGGGGTAGTTACCCTCGTGTGTCTTAAGCTGTCGTGAAGCATAAGCAACTACTTTACTGTATTGTATTAGAACACAACCTAACTTGATAGGTGACGCATCACTATATACCACAAACTCTCGACCCGACTCTAGTTGAACTAAAACATGAGCTTCTGTCAAAACGGTCTTGAGCTTATCAAACCTAGACTATTGTGCCTCAAAATGCAGCATTCTTATGTAGTAGCTTCGTTAGAGGAGATGGAATCAGATAAAATCCCTTGACGAACCTTTAGTAGTAACATGCTAAGCACAAGAAACAACAAAGCTCAGGTACATTTTGTGACAGCCCTAAAGCGACCCTAGTCGGAAAGCGGTTTCGAGACCGCTAAACCGAGTCACCAAATTATTTGAATATGATATTTATTGTCTAAAATATGTGAATATGAATGTGTGAAAGTTTTAAGCTTCGATTTAGTCGATTGCATGTGAATTCAGCTAATAGGACTTATGTGTGACACTTTTGAAATGTGATAGGTTAATCTATAAGGATCTATTAGTGCATGTAATAAAAGGGTGGACTTGCATGTCAATTTCCCCCTTAATTTAGTAGTGGCCGGCCATGACAAGGAAGGAGGACAAAATGTTATGGGCAAAACATGTCATAAACATGTTATGTTAGTGATTTATGTTAGGAAAAATAAAATAAGGAGTATGGGTAATAAAATAATAATGCAAAGGGAGGAGTGATGAAAAAAAAATTGTCTCATCCATGTTTCCCCCCCATTGCCGTGAATTGAAGAAAGAAAACAAAAAAAAAGTGTTCATTCTTGAACATCTTTGGCCGAATAGAGGAAAGAAAGGAAGGGAAAGAGCTTGGAGAAAATCGGCTATGGTGGTTTGCTAGACTAAGGTATGTTTGATGTTGTCCATGAGATTTATGCATGTTTTTAGTTGTTAGTTTGAGTTCTACCTAGCCCATGGTTTAAATCTTTGCTATAAGATGGAGATGATATTCGGCCATGGGTGTTGTCTTCTTGGTTGATGTTTGATGTTGTGGTGACGAGGCATGAAGATGAGTTAAGTTTCGGCTAAGGTGGATTTGTGTTGATGTCATTTGCATGCTAAGTGTGAAGCTTTGTAATGATACATGTGATGGCGATTGATGACTCTTGGATTTTCTTTTTGGCATTTTTGAGTTAGACATTAAGTTCTTTGTGTAACCCATGACCAAAATTGAATGGTATGGTGTCTTGATGCATTCGGCCATGGTAGAAAGTAGATGTGAAATAGTAGTAAGGTGAAGTGCAAAATGTTAGTATTTGATTACTAGTGTATATATGCGTATTAGCCGAGTTTTGAACTTGAAATAAGATGATATATAATCAATACAAGTAACCATACTTGTAGGAAGTATTAAGCATATAATCGGCCTCAACATAGACATGCATATTCGGCCATAGGAAGAAGATTAGTGTTGCATGTATTCGGTTAGAGGCAAGCATATTGATGCTTTTATCTTGGCTTAGACAATCGGCTAAAAGGAAGTGTGGGTTAATATGTTGAGTTGATTCATGATTTCATATGTATGTGACTTTAATGTCTAATGTATATATATATGGGCTAAGTACCTTGAGTTCCTATTTTCGATGCTCAAATGATTAAATCAATTTATTTTTTAAATTAAGCTCAAGAGCAAAGGGGAACTAAATCCGATAAAGGGAAGGAAAAAGTGGTCGAATAGCCATCGAAATCGTTCGACAGCATCCGAGGTAAGTTTTCGAGTAACGAGACTTAGTTTACGATTTGATTAAGTCATGACGTATGAGCATAACAAATATACGGTGATATGATGATCCTACTTGAATTATATGTTGAGTTAATTAGTCTATACGTATGACGGGTAGCCGTATGTGCATAGAGATCGTGTCATAAAGCAAACTAAACCATGCTGTTTGTATGTGGCTAGTGAGTTGAAAATGGGATTGCTTAATACGTGACTTGTGTTTGAACTCTAATTATGAAAATGAAATGTGGATGTGTCATGATTTATTGATATGTGCATGAATATTTGGATGCTAACCGGGCTAAGTCCCGAAGGCATTTGCGCTAGTGACTAGTTCCGGGCTAAGTCCCGAAGGCATTTGTGCGAGTTACTATATCCGGGCTAAGTCCCGAAGGCATTTGTGCGAGTTACTATATCCGGGCTAAGTCCCGAAGGCATTGGTGCGAGTTACTATATCCGGGCTATGTCCCGAAGGCATTCGAGCAAGTAGCTATATCCGGTTAAATCCCGAAGGTACTTGGCTTGGGAATGAGCGACCTTGCTGTAATAGTTTCAATTAATACGCTCGTAAAATCCCAGCGATGAGGTATGTTTCGTATATGCATTGAATTAGTTGATCCCTTACAAATAGTATTCGCTCAGTCGATAAATGAGCTACCGGCCTTTGGCTAAGTTGATCTTTTGGGTATGAATATAAGAGTTGGTAATGTGAAGTATGATATTGAGAATTTGTGCATATAAAATTATCCGTTTAGCCATATGAATGCTACGCTTTAGTTGTGTCTAATTTCTTGGCTCAAAACTTACTAAGCATTTAATGCTTACTCCGTTTCTTTGAATCTTTGTTTTATAGATTTTGGTTCGTCAGCTATCGGACTCGGGATTGTCGAAGTCGAAGTCTTCCACACTATCAAAGCCCCTTTTGGTACACTTTTGGTTGAACTTTGAAATGGCATGTATAGGACTACCCTTTTTGATGTTGGTCATGTACCTTTCGGTATTGTACAAATTTGGATAGCCATGCGAAAATGGCTTATATACATACTTTGAGCATAATGTTATAATCATCTTGTATGTATATGGTTATTGAGAGGTGTGGATATGCTTGGCAATGATTGGCCATTGGAATGGTTAATCACAATCATGTTTTGTGCTATATATGCTAAAGGGTTAGTTAAATCATGGAACCTATGTAATAGGTAAAGTCTACCCTAAAGGCAGATGCTAACAGCAGCAGTGGTGTGAATTTGAAAACTCACTAAAAATAGTAGGAATGGATTTAAATAGTGAATAAATTATATAATCGAACCTTGATGAATCTAATTTCATATGGAAGAAACGAAACGGACATATGAGTCGGATTTTAAGAGATATTTAAGTTTTCGGGAAACAGGGCTAGAGCGATTTCTGGATCCCCTGATCTGACTTTGGAAATTCATTATAAATTAACAAGAGATAATCACAAGTCATGCCATATATGTATAGACTGCTTTTCGAGTATAGTTTCTATACAAACAAACGGAATCAGTATTGAAGCCCTGTAAAGGGAGATATCCAAGTCTTAATGCATGAAGGTCAGAATAGTCAAACCCTATAACAGGGGAGACTTTAACTAATAAACTGTACTAATTGGCTCAACCAAAAATTCTAGAAAAAAATTTGTAGATGGATATATGAATCTAGTTTCAGGAAAAATTTATGGAACTGGTTTTCGAGTTTTGGAACTTGAGATATGATTTTTAAGGTGACAGTGATGCAGTTAGCCAGCTCGTCTGGAAATTTAAAATGTACTGTGCAAATAAGTGAATTAAGTCTGTTAACCCCTCGTGTCCGACTCCGGCAACAGTCTCGGGTACGGGGTGTTACACATTTTTCAGCTGCTTCCACTCAACTCTAGCTTCTATTTTCTTGGGATTGACTTGGATTCCTTCCATGGTAACTACATGGCCAAGAAAAGAAACTTTCTATAACCAAAACTCGCACTTATTAAACTTAGCATACAACTATTTTTCTCAGAGCGTCTGAAGTACAATGCAGAGGTGAATATCATGCTCAGACTCAATCTTGGAATAAATAAAGAAGTCATCGATAAAAACCACCACAAAATGGTCTAAATACACTTAGAACACCCACTTCATTAAATCCATGAATGCCGCCAAGGCATTCGTCAACCCAAAAGGCATTACCATTAACTCGTACTGACCATAACGAGTCCTAAATTCGATTTTGTACACATCAATTAACCTTGAGCTAACAATAACTAGAGCGCAAATCAATCTTTGAGAAAACTAATGCCCCTTAAAATTGGTCAAATAGGTCGTCAATCCACGGTAGCGGGTACTTATTCTTGATTGTCAACTTGTTCAATTGTCGATAATCTATACATTCTCATCGATCCATCTTTCTTCTTAACAAATAACACTAGTGCCCCCATAGAGACACATTCAGTCGGATGAATCCCCTATCAAGAAGTTCCTGAAGCTGCGCTTTTAGCTCGGCCAACTCCTTCGGTGCCATGTGGTATAGTGCAATAGACATCAGAGCAGTACCTGGTGACAAATTAATACCGAACTCTACCTCTCTAGGTACTCGAGTAGTTTTTCGAGAAAGACATTTGAGAATTCCCTCATAGTGCGGATATCTCCCACAGAAAGCTTTCCGAGAACGAAATCGAATATGAAGGCAAGGTATGCCTCGCACCATTTCTGAAGTAACTTGTCTGCCACAAGAGTAGAGATTACATTATAGAGGTAACCTTAATGTTCACCAACCATAACCACCTCATCATTCTCATCTGTTCTCAAAGTGACTCTCTTAGTCGCACAATCTAGACTGATCCGATACTTCACGAGCCAATCCATTCCTAGAATCAAATCAAATTCAATAAAAGGAAACTCTATTAGGCCAGCTAGAAATACCATACCATGAATCTTTAGGGGTACCCGTTTGTATGCTCTATCAACCCAAACTGACTGACCCAAAGGACTAATCATAGAAAACTCTCTAATAGTATTTTTAGCAATTATACCCAGATTTGTAGAAACAACACTAGCTATATACAAAAGAGTGGATCCAATATCAAGAAGAGCACAGTACGAAATAGAATGTATGTGTAATGACATCAGCATCATCGTTATCCTTGTAGCGTCTTGGCGTATAAACCAGTACTAGGTGTCGAGCCTTAGTCTGACTTGCACCTCTACCCGATGCTCTCTGTCCTCTCCCCGAACCATTACCCCCTTTACCAATACTATGACCCCTAGGTGGTTGCTAAGAAACTCTCGGAGGCTGAACAGAACTCAAAGTCAGAGTCTGTACTACAACTTGCATTTTTTTTTTGGTCATGAGGACATTCCCTAACCCGATGCTCCATCGACCCTTAACAGAGGCACACTCATATCTTTTTCTAACACTCGCCTAGATTCCATTTCCCATAATCACTACAGAGATAAACCTTGGTTACTACAGCTGGTGTCTCAAGCCTCAGGGGCCTATCAAATCTCACTCGTTTCTTAGGGTGCTGTCTAAAACCTGAAAGACCCGAATCCTCTTAATCTTACTCCAATCCCTCTCGTGGTCACGCCGCTCATGCTCATTGTACTTTTTCTCTTCCACTATCTTTACCTAATCAACCAGAACTACAAAGACCCACTCCTTTTTAAACAGTTTCAGAACCCATAAATCATATCATAACCCTTCCTCGAATCTCATTCACTTATCATAATCAGATACTACCAGAGCTATAACACCCAAAATATAGGTACTTATTTTTTGTATGTTGTGTATCACATTTGCATGCCTGCTTCAGTGGTTGAGTGTCTTGAGAAGTGTTGGAGAAGTCTTGGGTTCAAGCTTTGGCTTCAGCAAAAATTTTGTTTTAATTGAATAAAACTCTTGCTACTAGATAGTGGGTTCTTAAATAATTGTGGGGAAGTCAACTCATAAAAACCCTACTGATCCCAGGGATAATGGGGTGTTGCTAATGCTAGTAGGTCTTGAGTTCGATTCCTATAGTGCACAAGGGGTGTTTATTTTGTTGCTGTGCCGTGTAGGAAGTTCAGTAGTAGTAGAAGTCTAAAGCTGGTGGACAGTTGGAGAGTTTGAGGGGGAGGGGAGTGTGTGGCTGAATCTTTGGAGGAGTTTGAAAGGGTTTTGAATTGGTCAGTTGAGGGGATAGAGGAGAGATTTGGGGAGAGATTTAAGGAGTGGATCAAGGAGTAGGGGAATGGAGGTTGTTGGCCAAAAGTGGGACTCCCTTTAGGCTAATTCGGCCTTAGGAATTTGGTGCCGAAAACTGCCTAGTTTGATCTCTTTTGCGGTAGCTCCATGCCTTTTGATTTTTTTCGTTTGTTGCTTGGTTGATAGTTGAAGCCTACTGGTGACCATTCAGATATTCTGGTATTGCATTTTGGGGCTCTCTTTTGATCAAACACTCTGCTCCTCCCTTTTCAATTCATTGTCGAATACTATTGTTTTGTTTTCCTTCTCCTTAAATCGGGTTGCCTTAGCCGAACCTCTTCTTTTCTTTCCTTCTTCCATTCATTCGAGTCTTTTGCATTAACTGGCTCTCACTCCTTTCCATATTATAACTTTGACCGATTTTTCTTGCTCTTCTCCTTCTCTTTATCTTTGTATTGCAGTCGAATACACTGTTCTCTCATCTCTATTTCTTTCGGCTCTTGTCAAGTGTTCCCTCTCACATTTTTTTAACCGAATACATCTACTCTTCCCCTTCGTTCCTATTTTTCGGTTCTCTTCTACTTCCATGTCTTTTTTATTAGCCAGATACTTCTTTCCCTTTACTCATTCATTTGTGTTTTTTTTTCGTTTTCATAAGAGTTTTCTGACGATCGGGGAATGATTATTACACTTCGCCTCTATCATTCTCTGAACTTTTGGCATTGTTTGGGTCTGGCTAATTATTCTTTCCCTCTAATCTGGACTCTGCATTTTCAGTAAGTGGCTTTTCGTCTAGTACAAACTGTTTAATTGTTGATGGTTGATAAGTGTTGATTGTAATGTAGATAACCCCTAAGGCCTATTGACTTATCTCTTACAATCGAATACAACGAGTGAGCCATAGTCGGCTGATCTTTTCAAGTGAGGGGTAAGTGTTTGGACAAGTTATTTTGGTGGAGGGTTTTGGATAGGTCAGTTAGTATGCGATTAACTGAATCTTGTGAACGAATGTAGGTTGGAGTATTCATGGACTTTTCAAGCATTTTCGTGAACAGGTGTGTAATCACATTACTTAAATCGTGATTTGATAAAAGCTAAAAAATATGGCTAGTATCGTTACATGAGCGTGCGTTCGCTCGTGTGGTGAACCGAACGCACAGAATGTGGACGTTCGAACGTAGAGGCCTCCATCAGCGATTTCATGGGATTAGCCTGTTCTAGGCCACGTTGGGCCGAAATGGACCGTGTGGGCCTTACAGGCTCGTGGGCCCTACATGGGTAAACCACACGGACGTGTGGAGATTATTAGGCCAGGCTGTGTAGATCACACAACCAAGGTCATATTTGGGTTTTATGGGCCACACGGGTGTGTGGGCCTACATGGGCCGTAATATGGGCTTTAGGCCCATTTTCATTGATTGACTGTTAAGGTTGCGTGGATCTCCCGTGACGACTGTAGACCTACTATTTGGTCGGTAAGTACACTTAGGCCTCATACTGATGAAATGATCGTTATACCCCTAGGAGGTAAATGACTGATATACCCCTATGTTACGTATGACTGTATTTGAGCATGACATATCTGCATACACATATGATATTATGACATGACATGTTGCATGGGGGTGGGTTTTATAAATTTGATTGTACTGGTAGCTTTGATGCATATATTGTTTGGTGCCACAATCGGTACTATATTTTGGAGTGTAAGGATGGGTGGGTCGATTCAATCCCCACATGGAGTGTAGGGCTAGACGGAGTAGAGTGTAGAGAATGGATAGGTAGGATTTCTGATTGTATTTCTGTTACTATTACTGTAATGGGCTAAGGCCCACACTGTAACTTATACTAAATTGGGCTTAAGCCCTAATGTTACTAAACTGTTACTGAAATAGGCTTACGCCCAAACTGTATTTGCCTATGGTGTGACTGGTTGTTTATTTAATAAGGGACTTCACACTGAGTTTTCATAAACTCACCCTTCTGCTTTTTTGTGCAGGTAATCCTTAGGCGGGTCTATCCTGCGAGGGACTCAACGGTGGCCACACAACCGCGCTTGTTTCACTTTTCAACTTTTACTTTATAAGGAATTTGATTTGGGTTTCAGTCATGTAATAAGGCGTCTTAAAGTTTTTCCTTGGTTTGGGATTTTATTTACTTTAAATCATATCTGTTAGAAGTAGGTCGAGGTTTTACTAAAAATATATATATGCTTTCAAAACACCATGCTATTGTAATATTTTCTAACAAGCTTCCGCAAACAAACATGGTTTTAAAAGTACAATAACAACCTAAAATGAGTAACACTGTGCTATATCAACTTGGGATTTTCATAAAGATCACAACAAGGAACAGATTTTTCAATGAAACTATGTTTTTCGAAATTCACTTCAGTGTGACATTTCAGATCCGACCATAACGACGAGGCCGGGTTTGGGGTGTTACAAGAGCCTATGCATACCTACTCAATCGCAAAAACTCGACTTCATATTTAGCCATAGATCGGTCACCCTAAACTAGGCTCATATACTCGCATCGGCGAGCCTCGACATAACTCGCCCCCACATACTTACTCTATAAGGCGTTCTTAAAATAATCCAAGTTAATGTTCAGGCTAAGCACCTTGCTCAAATGTTAGCCACCAATGATAAGCTTCATCCCAAAGTAGGAACACAACACCCCTCAATTTTTGAGTGGAAGTGCAATCAAGATTGGTGATGATATGCTTGGTAGCCACGAGCTAATACTCAGCAATAGTAGGACCGACTCCTATGATACCCCTAAAAAATTCAGCCCTATTCAACAGGAGTCATTTAGAAACCGACACTCAGCCACCTAATCCAGAATGGATCCCGGTGACCCTCTCCAAAGCTCGAATCATGGCCTAGGATAGTGTGTCTTCCTCAGCCGTCAAAGTTTGGGAGTCCGTCTCAGCAGTGGGAGTTCCAATTATCTCGCTAGCCTCCAGGTTAGGCATACTACCCATAGAGGATGACTCTGTTTTAGCACCTCCTTGGCATCCTCGAAGCCCATGAGTTCCACGTCAACGACTACCGCGCGAACTCATTTTAACAATTTATCTACAAGGTCAGAGTGTACAAATCAGTTTAAGCTTCCAACAGGAATAATCTCACTAGTTCACATTTACGCATTTAACCATATAAAAGTTTAGGTAATACAATTATTATAACAGAACAGAAATACTTACAGGTTCGGCATCAGAGGCTCGATCATTTACTAATGTTACAGTTTCTAGATTAACTCAAATACCAAATTTTCACCCAAACTACTTTTTATCATACATTATGAGCCCAAACACAGTCTGAGTGTTGACAAACATAGCTTTGATACAATTAAATATAACACCCTAAACTTGACCCATATGTCCAAAACAAGTCCAGAGAGTTACATTATCGATAGTAGGATACCACTTCATAACGCAGTCAAAATGAAACCATTCAACACATTATATCTATCACAACCATTAACTAACTACATAATCGTCCCAACATCATAGTAGTATAGAATACTGAGATTACTAATAGTAGAATCAAAGGAAAGATAAAAGGGTTTGATCCAGCTCTCACAGTGCCAACCCATTAAGTCTGAGAGCCACTTGAAATTCAGTCAATAATGAAATGAGTTGTAAACTTAGTGCGTAAAGATGTTTGTTCAATTAAAACACAGATATAAGATAGTTCTCGAATTCCCAAGATTTAGTTAGATAATAGAAGAAATTTCATCTCAAACACAGAATAGATTAGTTATATACGCAAAAACAATTTTAGTTTCATAAATACAATAGATCATATTCATATGTAGTTAATCCTACCCCCCATCCACTACACACCATCTTCAGTCATCTCAATACACCGTTAAGGGCTTTCAGTGCCCAACCAACCCTACATACCGTAGAGTGTCTATTTGACACGTTTACATAGGCATAGCCTAGTTGCTTTATCAAAATGCGACAAGAGCTAGATTCGTATTTATACATATCGTGGCTTAGCCACTGATTCAGAACAGATTACTTTCTTCTTCACAATATCCCAACCCATGCAAATGCTAATTACAAATATCCATAACATGTGTTCAGTCATTCCAATTCATTTCACAAATAGATAACACAGACCGGTATCAGAAGTAGCCATCACAGTACACATACTTTTATATCATCTATATATTAGTCTTAAAGCATCAGAGAGTCCTCATACAATCAAATTCAAATCATACATACGTTGTAGAGTAAGTGCTCGTGTTGAACAACAGTCACAGCCTAAAAGACAATATTCAAATCTTATTTATATGCCACATGGCCTAAACACACGCCCATGTCCTCTACCAGTGTGGTTCTAAATCGCAAGCAATGAGTTACATGGCCTGGACATACGTCTATGTCCTTGCCCATGTGGTTTACACGGTCTAGGCACAGACCTATGTCCCTAGCCATGTAGTCCTAATTCATAAATAGTGAGTTACACGGCCAAGACACACGCCCGTGTCCATTGGCCGCGCGACCCCTGTACGAACATAGCCACACATAACCTGGACACACGTCCGTGTCCCCAGCCATCAAAGTTTGGGACTCCGTCTTAGCAGTGGGAGTTCTATTTGTCTCTCTGGTCTCCAGGTTAGGCATACTACCCATAGAGGATGACTCTGCTTTAGCCCTTCCTTCGCGTCCTCGATGCCCATGAGTTCCATGTCCACGACTACCGTGCGAACTCATTTTAACAATTTATCTACAAGGTCAGAGTGTACAAATAAGTTTAGGCTTCCAACAGAATAATTTCACTAGCTCACATCTACGCATTGAACCAGATAACAATTTAGGTAATCCAATTATTATAACAGAACAGAAATATCTACAAGTTCGGTGTCAGAGGCTCAATCATTTACTAATGTTATAGTTTCCAGATTAACTTAGATACCAAATTTTCACCTAACTACTTTTTATCATACATTATGAGCCCAAACACAGTCCGAGCGTTGACAAACCTAGCTCTGATACAACTAAATATACCACCCTAAACCCGATGAAGGCGTCCAGAACAAGTCCAGAGAGTTACATTATCGATAGTAGGATACCACATTCATAACATAGTCAAAACGAAACCATTCAACATACTATATCTATCACAACCATTAACTAACTACATAATCATCCCAACATCATAATAGCATAGAATACTGAGATTACTAATAGTAGAACCAAAGGAAAGATAAAAGGGTTTGACCGAGCTCCCGTAGTACCGGCCCATTAAGTCTGAGAGCCACTTGAAATTCAGTCAATAATGAAATGAGTTGTGAACTCAGTGCGTAAAAGATGTTCGTTCAATTAAAACACATGTGTAAGATAGCTTCTGAATTCCTAAAATTTAGTTAGATAACAGAAACAATTTCATACCAGACACAGAATAGATCAGTTATATACGCAGAAGCAATTTCAGTTACATATATACAACAAATCAAATTGATATGTAGTTAATCCTACCCCATACAAAAAATCAATTCGTATTTATACATATCGTGGCATAGCCACTGATTCAGAGTAGATTACTTCCTTCTTCACAATATCCCAACCCATGCAAATGCAGATTACAAATATCCATAACATGTGTTCAGTTATTCCAATTAATTTTACAAATAGATAACACAGATCGGTATCAGAAGTAGCCATCACAGTGCACATACATTTATATTATCTATATATCAGTCTTAGAGCATAAGAGAGTCCTCATACAATCAAATTCAAATCATACATACATTGTGGAGGTAAGTGCTCATGTTGATCAACACTCACGGCCTAAGAGATAATATTCGAATCCTATTTATATGTAACATGGCCTAGACACACCTCCATGTCCTCTGCCTGAGTGGTTCTAAATTGCAAGCAGGGAGTTACATAGCTTGGACACACGTCCATGTCCTTGCCCTTGTGGTTCACACGGCCTGGGCATATGCCTATGTCCCTAGCTGTGTAGTCCGAAATCATAAATAATGAGTGACACAACCAAGACACACCCCCGTGTCCTTTGCCCGTACAAACCCTGCACTAATATGGCCACATATGAACTGGACACACGTCCGTCTCCCTAGCCCATGTGGCCCAAATTCAATGAATAGTGAGTTACATAGCCAACCACACGGCCATGTGGCTCACACGGCCTAGGAACAAGCCCATGTGCCTGGCCGTGTGGCGTCAACAACTGAGTTTTTTGTCATTCGAAATTTGCATAATTAAGGGTTTTCAGTGCGCACCTTAAGGGATTTCAAAGCAATAACAATGTAGCATATCTCTAAAACCTAAAACATTCATTCAATCACACAATTAAGCATTTTAATAAAAAATTTCTTGATTACGCGCATAATGCATATGTCAAAAATTTTGATGCGAAACCAAAACTTATCAAAAATTCAACGATGATCATTGAAATTGTCATTTTACTAATTCCTACTTCTGATATTCCTGCCTAATAGGGAAGCAACTGATCATTTATCAGAGATTCTCAGAGCATACAATATACCCAATTCAAAGTAAGTTACTAAAACAAAGAAAAACTGTGGAAACGTATGAATTGGCAGTGACTTACTCGATATCCTTTCGACCAATGACTAATGACAAATCTTCAACTAATCTTATATTCCTTATGAATACGATCAGCAAAATAAAAACGAAGAAGAAAAAGAAAGAAAGGGAACAAATGAGAAAAAAAAACTAAAGAGAAAATTGAAGTATAGAAATAACGTTAATTAAAATTTAACGTCCAAGCAGACCTCTTGCATTTGGCAAAAATATTCTTTATCGTCCCCTCCAAGACTTGATCACGAGACTTAACAAAATACAGAGACTTAACCAGTGAACCAACAAGTTCATTCTTAACGCAAGTTTAGACTAATTGAGCTTAACTACGTAATGCATGGATAAGGATTGTTTTTAAAATAATAAAAATTTTAACAATGCGACTCGAACTCCAGACCTTAAACACGATAGTAGTGCACAGTACCATATATTCAAAAACTTAATTACTACAGAATCTCACAATTAAATTCTTAAAATTTTGGGGCATTATAGAATTCGTTTATGGATTTATTCACTTGTGATGTTCATAATATGGCATACCTAAATCCTGAGTGGATGACAGACTATGTATGCATAACTCGTGCACTTTAATGTAAGTAAAAGCCTGAGTTTGAATAGATAATGAACCGCAAATTGGTGCATTAGGTGTACGACTTCTGCAGTATGTAGCATCATTCACAATAGTTGAATTCATTACCCAAAACATGGGTAAATGATATCCTCTCATTAGCATTACATGGTTGATGAAAAGTAAATGTGGTCATGGGTCGTCCGTCTTTGTGATAGATAACTTGATCACCTATTTCATAGTGATTGACTTTTTATGAAGGAAGATGTAATGGTTACCATGTGATAAAATAGGATCATATTTGGAGAATAGATATTATCCCAAAGAGATCAAGGATACCCTATGTGGGCAACACACTTATGACAAGGTCATTAAACAAGCATTGGGTAGTTGCTTTTGCAATAGTGTGTCATTAGGGAGAGCTTAATCACGATACTATAGTGGAATGAATTCGTGACTAAATGAGTTAATAATGTGAAAAGCTGAAACTTAATTATAAATCATTTGAGCCCTAATTACATATGCTCAACCGGTCCTTCCGCTAGCTCGTTGAGATCAGAAATGAATTGCATGTTTGAATCAAAATAAACAAAATGAATAGAAAAATAGAAAACACTAAAAAATGATTATGGTTTTCTCTGAAATGGAGAAATGGAACCTGTAACACCCCAAACCCGGCCCAGATGTTATGGCTGAATTTGGAGTGCCACATTGAATTATTTTTCGGAAACCGTGTTTCCGTTGAAACCCTTCTTACCATTTAAAACTTTTTTCCATTTAAAACCCCAGATTTCGTTTGCTTATTTTTAAAACATTGTTTGTTAAAAGTCAATCTCTTGTAAAATGTTATTACCTTTAAAACCTTATTCGTTGCAGAAGCTTAATTTAAAACAGTTGCGGAAACGTGATATTTTGAAAATCAGTTGCTATTATGGAAAAACTGTGTTCTACTTCTAGCAATTATAAAACAATAAATAAAATTCCAAAATTTGAAATGCAGAAATTATAAAGGCCTTATTACAACCTAATCAGAATAGAATCAGAATAATCAAGCATGCAAAAACCCTATCCATCCAACCTCTACACACCAGCTCCGTCCAACCCGACACATCATGTGGGGATATGATATCGACCCACCCATCCCTACACACCACATAATATTACCAATGTGGAACTAAACAGAATTTGTAGCAGAGCTGCCAGAATGGTATGCTAATAGCCATTAGAAATATGCAGCAGTGCTGCCGGAACAGGATAGTTCCTCCAATCACATAACCCAACCCCATGTTATGCAACATATATCAGTAGCATGCTATTAAATTTTATCATGTATGTAAACAGAACAAATATACATATACAAATCATCTCATGGAATACATAGTCATCCATATATCCTATAGGGTCAAAACAGACATTTTTACCAGTTTGGGCTAAGTACTTTTAGGCCCACAGTCGTCTAGCGACATGTGCAACCGAAAACAGTACAGAAATTGTTGAATGGGCTAAAGCCACTAAGCAGGCCCATGTTGGCCCACACAACTGTGTGGCCACCAAGCCCAAAATTGGCCTCAGCCATGTGTACATTTCAACTAGAATAGTAATACCCTCTTAACGGTAAGTTTTACATGTGCCCGGCCCACGAGTCTATTGGGCCCATATGGCTCTTCCCGGCCCAAGCCCCTGAAATCGCTCATGGTGGTCGTTCCCGATATAGGCCCACATTCTGTGAGCTCAAATAATCACATGGGCGTTTGCACGCCCATGTGGCCCAAAACTCGATTTTTGGCATTTCGACGTTTCGACATTTTGGGATTTCGGCTTTTTGACGGTCTATCGTTTGAGTAGTGTGTGTACGCACCTTGATACGAAGTGTGTGATGAATCCCCAGCACCAAACCTATCACAATCAAGACTAACAGTTAGTCACTAGATCAACACAAAAAAACTCATTTATCCAATCAAAAGCCGAAACCAAATTTCACTAACATTAATCGATCGCACCTTGTCAAACCCTCTCTAATCGTTAGCAAAAGTTAAACCCCTAGACGAATTCTGCATCTCAATAAGCCTTATTAAAAGAAGTTGAGTAATCATGTGATTAAAACCACACTTAAAAGTTTACACTCCAACCAGAATATTCGGCCTCAACCAAACAAGGCAAGAACGCTAACGTTGGTCAAAAATTGAGAGTAGAGAGTTGATCACTTCAAGCAACTTATCCCTCTATCAAACCCCAAGAGAACCTAGGTATCAACCAATATCGAAATATTAGAAAAGAGGAACTGTTACCACCAAAAAGTATTCAAAAAGGATAAAAGACGTATGGGGTCAAGAAGTAAATCGTTTAAGAAAGGGAATGGGAGATTCGGTAGAAGAGAAAATGAATATTAACAGCAACGGGAATACCATTAAGAGCTAACACCATCACTTACACTTAATAACGGCAAAAAGGAGGAGAAAAAATTGCAACTTTATGAAGAAAATAGTAGTTAACATAGAAAGAGCAGGGTATTTGGCTATGAGAAGTTTAATGGAGAAAAATAAAAGAAGAGGGTGTCTTGCCCACGAAGAGAAATAAAGTAGAAAATCAAGGTCACGATTTAAAAGAAAAAAGAAGAACACAATTGGAAAAAGAAAAAAGAAAAAGAAGAGAGGTGAAATCAACCAAACCACAAAAAGAAAACCAAAAACCCGATAGGTCACTTTCAAAATAAATTCGGCACACAGAGAATGGAGAGAAAGAAAATGCCCCGACAGAAATTGAATGGTAGAAAACAAAGACCTGAGTGGTAAAAATTTCGGCTCCCACCAATGCAAACTACGCAAAAACCAAAAAGGAAGACAATATTCACCAAAGCGGAAAAATAAACCCAAATTTCCCCTTACCGAAATTCTATGCACAACAAGAGTCCCATATCGATTCCATCCTCCTAACAACTCAAATATCCTTGATTCACTTCTTAATTCTCTCTATAATCCCCTCCTCAACTTACTCCCACGTCACATTCAAATTCTAAGACCGAATCAACCTTCCACCACATAGAATTCTATTCTAATTCAACCATTTGCCGTCCACAAGTGCAAAATAAATACTTATCAATATCCCATGCCAACGCTCGAACCCTGGACTTCCTTACCACCCTTGTGACGACATCTTGCCACTACACCACAAGGCTCTTTGTGTCACCATTTAGCCTTAATTAATTAAAGTCTTCACACCAGGAGGTAGGGTTCCCTTAAGGCTAAAAGCCAAAATTTTTCCTATACCAAAACTTGAACCCTGGACTTTCTAGAGACCCCCCTAACATTCTAAAATCACTAACCCCACAGTTCTAGTATGCATATGAGCCGTTTCCATGTTCCCAAAAATGTTAATGCTTCCATGCCAGAGACTCAATTCTTCTAGACCCAAAATTCAGGGCGTTACAAGTTTACCCCCTTAAAAAAATTTTGTCCTCAAAATTTCCAACTATCTAATAGTTACATGACCCAGATTACACCATTACACTCTTGTTGCACACTCTACCTCTAACTGCAAAATAGGTAAATGGGACACTATGAGTAAAATACGTACCAGTATTCGCATCTGGAGCGTCTCCATCCTCTCGGCGGCGTGCTGTATAGACCAAAGCTGGCTGTCTCGCCTCCGTATAACCAGCACCTCTGCCTGGTTCTCCTTGACCACGGCCCATACTGTTTCTACCTTTGGCCTAACCACGGCCTCTCAGTGGCTGCTGACCACCCCTCGGTGGCTGCACATTACCCACTCCAGTCGCTTGCGTCTGAAAAAATCTCCATGGACAGTCCCTGATACGGTGCTCCATTGATCCGCACCTCAAGCAGGCTCCAATATTTTTCCAGCATTCCCCAGGATAACTCCTCCCACACTCAACACAAGGTTGCACACTAGCAATAGCAACAGGGGCCTAGCTCTGATTGGCCCATCAACTCTTGCCCTCTTTCTGGGGCTCTGATCGAAACTGATTGGCTCCACATCTCTTCTATTTTTCCCTTTGTCCTTCTTACGATTCTAGCACTCTGCGCACTTTACCTCCTCCACAATCTTAGCCTTCTCAACCAACACAACGAAATCTCGCTCTTTCTGTAGAGCTATCAACACTTGGAGACTATCCCTATGGTCGTCCTCAAACCGAACACAGTGCTCATATTCCGTTGCTACTATCCCACGGACATACCGGCTAAGTTGCAAAAATTTTGCCTCGTACTCAGCCACCGATATGTCTCCTTGGACCAGGTTTAAAAATTCCTTTCTACGAGCGTTGACATAGCTGGCACCCACATATTTCCCTTGAAATGGAAACTTGAAGAATTCCCAGGTTAAACGGTCTGACGGGGTACCTTCTTTTATCGTAAGCCACCACTGGTAGGCTTCATCTCTTAGTAGGGACACAGCACCCTTCAAATTTTTTTCCGGCTTCCAGTTGAGATCGTCCATAATTCTTTCAGTAGCCTCCAACTAGTATTCTGCCACACTAGGGGCCAGCCCAGAAACTCCCCTGAAAATCTCTGCTCCATTTGTCCGAAGTTATTCTGTAACTGACCCATAGCCCTCAGTAATGGTATTAGGCCCAGCAGACCCAGCAACTCTTTCCAAAATACGAAGCATCACCTGAGACAGTGTGTCATCCCTAGCAGCTCAGTCAAACGACCCTGTCTCAGCCATTGGTGAAGCTGGTGCCCCTTTCGCCTCGACATTGGGCATTTGGCCTGACGCTGAAGACCCAGCCCTAGCACTTCCACGGCCTCTATTGCGGCCTCTTGTACCCCTTCTAGTACTTATTATCACTTCGCGTAAAGTCTGTATTAGAAATTTTATGTAATTTAGCTTATAATTCCAATAATTAAGCAGATGTTTTATGAAAGTAGCAGTATGAGTTGTTTATGCAATCGTAGACTCACTACAGTTTTAATCCCCTACAGGCTTCAGTTTTACTCTAGATAAGAGTCTCAGTATAGTCTATCATCTAAAGTAAGCCCAGTAACTATCTACAGTATATCATTTTAAAACAAATCAAGCAAACTTACTTGGTTCGACGCTGGAGACTCGGTGTGCCACACAGCAGAATCCTTACTTCAAAAATACTTCAAAATCGTTTGCAAATACTTTTAAAATCTCCAAAGCTAGAAGCCTATTTCATAGCTTAATTTTTAAACCTAGATCTGATACCACTAAATGCAACACCCTAAACCCGGTCCAGATATTACGGTTGAATCTGGCATGTCACATTGAAGTGTTTTTTAGAAATCGTGTTTCCGTTGAAACCTTTCTTACCATTTAAAACTTTTTGCCATTTAAAACCCCAGATTTCGTTTACTTATTTTTAAAACATGGTTTATTAAAATTCAATCTCTTGTAAAATATTATTACCCTTAAAACCTTATTTGTTGCGAAAGTTTAATTTAAAACAGTTGCGGAAACGTGATATTTTAAAAATCAGTTGCTGTTTTGGAAAAATCGTGTTCTACTTCTAGCAATTATAAAACAATAAATAAAATTCCAAAATTTAAAATCCACAAATTATAAAGGCCTTATTACAACCCAAAAATAATAAATAAGGTAAATAAAATCCAAAGCAAATTTAAGTGTGTGGCCAGCTCCAAGTCCCTCGCAGCACCAAACCAACTATATCTGGGGATTACTTGCACAATTAAAATAGTTGGGTGAGTTTGTGAAAACTCAGTGTGCACCCCAGATCAAAACAGTAATCAACCAGAACAGTCTGAGCCTAGGCCCATTTCAAAAGCAATCTCCAACTAGGCCTAAACCCATTACAGAATAGATGCAGTGTGGGCCTTAGCCCTGATCAGAATAGAATCAAAATAATCAAGCATGCAAAAACCCTATCCATCCAACCTCTACACACCAGCTCCGTCTAACCCTACACACTATGTGGGGATATAAGATCGACCCACCCATCTTTACACACCACATAATAGTACCAATGTGACACTAAACAGAATTTGTAGCAGAGTTGCCAGAACGGTAGGCTAATAGCCATCAGAGATATGCAGCAGTGCTGCCAAAACAAGATATTTCCACCAATCGCATAACCCAACCCCATGTTATGCAACATACATCAGTGGCATGCTATTAAATTTTATCATGCATGTAAACAAAACAAATATACATATACAAATCATCTCATGGCATATATAGTCATCCATTTATCTTATAGGGTCAAAACAAACATTTTTACCAGTTTGGGCGTAAGTACTTTTAGGCCCATCAATAAGCCTACAGTCGTCTAGCGACATGTGCAACCGAAAATAGTACAAAAATTGTTGAATGGGCCAAAGCCCACTAAGTAGGCCCATATTGGCCCCCACGATCGTGTGGCCCACTAAGCCCAAAATTGGCTTCAGCCATGTGTACGTCTCAGCTAAAATAGTAGTACCCTCTTAATAGTAAGTTTTACATGTGCGGGGCTTACGGGCTCATTGGGCCTATATGGCCCTTTCCGGCCCAAGCCCATGAAATTGTTCATGGTGGTCGTTCCTCAATGTAGGCCCACACTTCATGAGCTCAGCTAATCACTTGGGCATTTGCATGCCTATGTGGCCAAAAACCTGATTTTTGGCTTTTCAGCGTTTCAATATTTCGGGATTTCGGCTTTTTACCGGTCTATGGTTTGAGTGGTGTGTGTACACACCTTGATACAAAATGTGTAATGAATCCTCAGCACCAAACCTATCGCAATCAAGACTAACATTTAGTCACTAGATTAACACAAAAAAAACTCCTTTATCCAATCAAAAGTCGAAACCAAACTTCACTAACCTTAATCGATCGCACCTTGTCAAACCCTCTCTAATCGTTAGCAAAAGTTAAACCCCTAGACGAATTCTGCATCTCAATAAGCCTTATTAAAAGAAGTTGAGTAATCATGTGATTAAAACCAAACTTAAAAGTTTACACACCAACCAGAATATTCGGCCTCAACCAAACAAGGTAAGAACACTCACCTTGGTCAAGAATTGAGAGTAGTGAGTCGATTACTTCAAGCAGTTTGTCCCTCTATAAAACCCCAAGAGAACCTAGGTATCAACCAATATCGAAATATGAGAAAATAGGAACCATTACCACAAAAAAGTATTAAAAATGGATGGTAGACGTATGGGGTCAAGAAGCATATCGTTTAAGAAAGGGAAAGGGAGATTCGGCAGAAGAGAAAATGAATATTAATAGCAACGGCAATACCATTAAGAGCAAACACCATCATTTACACTTAATATTGGAAAAAATGAGGAGAAGAGATCGCAACTTTATGAAGAAAACAATAGTTGACAGAGAAAGAGCAGGGTATTCGGCTATGAGAAGTTTAATGGAGAAAAATAAAAGAAGAGGGTGTCCTGCCCACGCAAAGAAATAAAGTAGAAAATCAAGGTCATGGTTTAAAAGAGAAAAGAAAAACACAATTGGCACAAGCAAGAAGAAAAAGAAGAGAGGTGAAATCGACCAAACAATAAAGAAGAAAACCAAAAACCCGAGAGGTCACTTTCAAAATAAATTTGGCACACAGAGAATGGAGAGAAAAAAATGCCCGACAGAAATTGAAAGGCAGAAAACAAAGACCTGAGTGGTAAAAATTTTGGCTCCCACCAATGCAAACTAGGAAAAAACCGAAAAGGAAGACAAACTATTCACCAATGCTGAAAAGTGAACCCAAATTTCCCCCATACCGAAATTCTATGCACAAGAAGAGTCCCATTTCGAACAACTCAAATCTCCTTGATTCACTCCTTAATTCTCTCCATAATCCCCTCCTCAACTTATACCCACCTCACATTCAAATTCTAAGACCAAATCAATCTTCCACCACATAGAATTCTACTTCAATTCAACCACTTGCTATCCATAAGTGCAAAATAAATACTCGTCAATATCCCATGCCAACGCTCGAACCCTAAACCTCCCTGCCACCCTTATGATGCCACCTTGCCACTACACCACAAGGCTCTTTGTGTCACCATTTAGCCTCAATTAATTAAAAGTCTTCACATGAGGAGGTAGGGTTCCCTTAAGGCTAAAAGCCAAAATTTTTCCTATACCAAAACTTGAACCCCGGACTTTCTAGAGACCCCCCTAACATCCCAAAATCACTAACCCCACAGTTCTAGCATGCATATGAGTCATTTCCATGTTCCCAAAAATTTTAACGCTCTCACGCCCAAGGCCCAATTCTTCTAGGCCCAAAATTTAGGGCGTTACAGAATCATTTGGAAATGAATGTGGTTTTCTCAAAATGGAAATGGAAAGGGAAATGAAAATGAGAAATGATTCATTTGCAAATGTACATGGATTACTCAGAAATGATTGGAAGATTGAATTTATGTTTTTGAATTGTTTTAAAGCCCAAAAATTAAAATAAATCATTTGGTCATAGTGAACATGTTTAGTGGTGAAATATTAAACATATTTTCTCAGAATTTTATCAAAGGTAAAATTGGGATGAGAAAATTATTTAATAAAAATATATTGAAGTTTATTTTGTGAAATAGAAAAACAGAATCAGTTTGGATCAAATTACAAAGTATTGGATCGAAAAGTCTAAGAAGTACTCGTAATTGGACTTGATATGAGAGAGGCCCAAAATCCCCTAATGTAACATGAAGGGGGTGGCAACCCTATAAAGAATACTAAGGTGTACGGTCCACCATACTTCCGCTCTAAGTAGGAAGTTATTTTTCTATTTGAAATAAACCACTACAACTGAACATGGGTTTTACTTTCTCTTTCTATTATTAGATGACATCGGTAGAGCTATTAATATAGCTTTGAGGATTTGTTACTCTACTGAAAAATAAAGAGAGTTTATTTTCAACTATTAAATATATTTTTCCTCTATTAAAGAAGAGAGAATTTTCGATTTCACCCAAAAAAAAGATTTTTTTTCTAGTTCCGTGCTTTGATTCAATTGATTAAAGTCCACACTCGAAGAGTTCGTAGTACGAGAATAGCAGAGAAGATCGGTTGGTTGAAAGCTGGAAAATATCAAGGATCTGATTATCTGAAAACACAGATACGAATGTTTGTTACTATAAATATCACAACTAGATCGATTTTTAAAATTTTAATTTTCCATTATACAAAAAAACCATTTTCAAACCAAAATTTTTCCAACATATAATTGATTGGATTGTAATTAGTGTTTGTATTATTGATTTATTAGTGGATTTACTATCTAAATGATGCACCAAAGACATAGGTATGTTCATTTAACTGTGTAAACAATTCTTGATCTATTGTACATTTTGTTATTAAGTTGTTCTTCAAAGTTACATAAAGTGTTCCAACAGGCTTAATAACACATGGAGTAATGCATCAGTAACTAAATGTAGGACTGAGTTTGCTTCGGTTTAGTTAGATTTTTAAATTTTTTTTGGAATTTTATGAACCGTCCATGATAATTTAGTTCCATTTCTTGGTTTTTCTTATTAATTTCGGGTTTTCAAATTTTAAACTTTATTTTGAAGAAAAATGAGTTTTGGTTTATGTTTTTTATACATAGTTTTGTAAAATTTCAAAGCTTTTTTCATAAATATTTTTTAAAAATATATTAAATTTTAAGTAAATAAAAAATAATTAGTAACTTTGATATAATGTTTTTGGAGAATTTTTTAAATAGCAATTTTTAAGTTGTTTTATTATTTTAAATATAAAAATATTTATTTTTAAATTATTAAAATTTAAAATTAATTTCATATTAAATAAAATTAAAATTAAAATTAAATTGGATTCAATTTAGTTGAATTTAAATCACCAAATTTTTTAACTTATGAATCAAAAGCATCCAAGTATTAATTGTTAGGATCGTTTTTTTTTTAATTTTTTCATCCCTAACCAGACATTCCATATACAATTATATTTATTTTCCCCTTTTTTTATATATAAAAAAAGTAGGAGTAAGGTTGAATCAAACTTGAGAGAAGCATCAACTTACATTTTGAACACAAATTCTTAAGCCAATCCGATATTATTATATTTGTACTAAATCAGTATTCGTATATGATTTTAACATATATCAAACAATTATCTAATTTTTAGTGGTTCCATTAGTCACTATTTTTTATGAATAATAAAAGGCCTTAAAAATTGAAAGGCTAGATATTGGTGGGATTAGTATCTGATCCGATCACAAGGAAGGAAAAAGGGGCCTGAATTAAAGTTCTATAAAAAATAATATCATAATTCGAAACTTATGGTGAGTAATCAATATCTAATTTGAGAATATCTATAACATTGAATCTATAATTCAAATGATATAATATTGAACATCTGTGAATGTTATCCCTCTGTAACTGTACGATATTTTCCCGATTTGAGAACATCTCCCCATGGTTGATTTTGGCCAACCACGTGTTAAACCACCTTTTCACACTTTTTAGAAAGATATGAAGAAGAAAAATGTTTATCGTCCTGTTTTATCTGTACTTATTAATAAGTACCAAACTCGTGGCACTTTGTTTAAGAAAACATATTCGTGTGGCACAGATTTAATTTGGACATTTTAAAAAATTATTTTTAAAAATAAATAGTATGATGAGAGTGTTTTTTATTTATTTATGTTTTTATATCAATTCTTTAAAAAATTAAATTTAGAAAAACTTATACATGTTAAGGCTTGAATTTAATATATTAAAATATTCAAACTCTTTAATCAAAATATCATTAATTTAATTTATAAATTTATTATAAATTTTATTTTACATAATATTTTCTGTTAGATTATGAGTATGCCATCATGTTTATGGTAATTTTATATTGTTTTTGATATATTCGATTTTATGTTTATTCTATTTGCATTCAAACTATTTTTCGTATATCTAAAGTTTCATAATTGTATATAACTTTTTGCATGTTTATAATTTAGTTTATGTAAATTTTGATATGATTATGTTAGGCATCATTTTTGTTTTTTCTTGTCTTGCGTCATATTTTCCATAATTGTAATAATTGGCAATTTTTAACGTTTTGACTAATTAGTGGATGGTGACGGATTATATACGTAGTTTTCAAGTTGTGAATGAAAATGAAACTCAAACAAAAACCCGAAATATAAGAAAATTGTATTTAATAACTAAAATATTTTTATCTATACAAATATTTAATTTTTATTAAATTATTACTACAAATCAATTTGGCGTTAATTCAATTAGATAAATTATAAAAATATTATTTTATATTTAAAATAAGTTTTATTATTCTTGAGAATTTTTGTTTTTTATTTATTTTAAAAACACAATAAAAATATACATATAAAGGGATTTGAATGTATACTAATTGTATTGATAAAATCTTAAATTTATTATTCAATAAAAACTTTATTTTATTTTATTTTAATTTTACTATGCACATTTTATTACCTCCAATTATATATATACTATTATTTAAGTCCCTTACTGAGTTTGTGTCACTAGTCAACCGAACACCAATTCATTTAGGAAAACTACAAAAATGTTCTTTCATATTTAAAATAAGGTATATTATTCGAGGTTACTTTAGTTTTTTTATTTTTGTCTACTCAACACTAACTCAAGCTTGATGATAATATCATGGTAAACAATTACCGTGCATTTAATATTCTTAATATGATATACTTACATGTTTAAATTTCATTTTAATCACAACTTAATCTATTTTATTCATTTTATTATTGTACATATTTCATGTGTTATTATTAATTAGTTTCAAACCATATGTTTTATTATTTATTAATTATTATTTTAAACTAACATACTGAATAGGTGGTTTCCACACATATACATGTATGATAGAATTTCTAGTTTTTTAATTAAACTAGTAATAATATCCCTACTTATGCCAACGCTTTATAAAATACAAAGAATATAATTTCGTGATGCGAGATCAAGATTTTATTAAATTAATATAAAAAAATTATACATATTTTTGTATAGGATTTTTACACTAAGGATATCTCTATGATAAAAAAAACTGATAATTGTTTAATTACAAAAAATAATTAAATTATATTGTGATACCGATAGATAATATACTCTCAATATGTTATTTGTTGTCTCTAAAATAGTTTCCGTAAAATTTTAACACCTCATATTCGATCCAGTTACCAAACCTGAGATACAAAATGCTACAACAGTAAAGAAAACACTCACATGAAAATTACTCAATATTATTCTTTAAGTCAATATGTATAAATCAAGTCTATGTTAAACATGCATAACAAGCAAAATTGAGTCTCAATCGAGCTTATGAAAGCTCTTAAGCCGAATCAGAATAAATTCAGGACTATTTTGAAACTTTTACAAAAAAGAAGGGTAAAAATGCAAAACAAGGTTCATAAGCTGTCTGATAGGTTTAGGTCGTGTAATCCAGGGTCACACAGCTGTGCTGCCAAGTCATGTAACTAAATGTGACTGTGTGAAACCAAAACCATCCTAAACAAACGGAGCACACGTTCATGTCACCTACCCGTGTGTGACACACGAATATGTGGTAGACTGTGTGTAGCATATATGACCCTTATTGTGCAAGGAACATACCAATCCTACAAGGTGACCTAAAACATCATTCATACCATTCAAACCTAATCCAAAGCATATATATTTCAAAGCTAAAATGTCTATCTATATAACTGTTTAAACATTCAACCAATATACCCTCATTGGCACCAACATATATTCAAACTTAACAATTCCAAAATATGCATAACGCTATTCAAACTTTGATATTTCTTTTATGCTTTAAAGTACCAAATTTGTCATCAAACAAAATGTCACATAATAAAACATATACCTTCACTTAACAAGCTAAAACATCCTATGTACCTGTAACAAGTAACCAAGTTCAAAACATCAAAAGTCTACCTAATCGAGAGACGGTAGGTGTGTGCTTCTTGTTGATCCGATCGGTACGTTCCGAACATCCAAAATCTACAAATTAGTAGTAATACTAATAATTATTTAAAATACTTAGTAAGCTCATAGAATATAAGGATTTATTACCTCAATTTCTTATCACATATAAAATGTAACACCCCTTACCCGTGTTTGACGCCGGAACAGGTACGAGGCATTACCGGACTTAATCATTAATCATCGTATAAAAACCGATTCATAATTTCACTCTAATTTAAAACTTTTTCAAACACATTCAAGCTGTCCCTTAAAAAGAGCTTACAAGGCCCATATCATGCTTTAATTCAACCACACACATAGGCAAGCATGCACATTCATAAATTGTATCATTTAATTAATAACATAATCAAGACTATTTACATTAAATGACTTTATACAATAGAGACCTTCAAATAACATAGGTTAGTATTTTAAGCCAATCCCTAGCAACTTAATAACAATTAAGCGAGTCTTCATACATGCCAAAGACTTAAAATACTTTAAAACCTTAGGAAAGGAAGGGAGTAAGCATGATAGCTTAGTAAGTAAGTATGTAAATATTAATAAACAATACATTATCATACTTTAAACAAAGTCACAATATGTTCCTGGAATATTACCATCACAAACACACATACTTTCACTATTACAATCATAAACAGGTTCAAAATAAGCTGTCTAGCAGAGTACCAGCAACTAAATTATTTATTTCTGGACCTACAGAACTCAAAATTACAAATCGTTAATTTTCCTTGAAACTAGATTCATATATATTCTTAACATAAAATTTTCAGAATTTTTGGTCTAGCCAATTAGTACAGTTTATTCATTGAAGTTACCCCTGTTTCACTGCTCAACTGTTCTAACCACTCTTAACTACGAATAAATTTTCTCCTCGTACAGAATTCAAAGGATGTTCTCGTTTATTTCATTTGATTCAAGCATATAAACTATATCCCCTAGTTATTTTTTTAAAATTTTTAATGATTTTTCCAAGTCAGAACAGGGGATCACGTAGTCATTCTGAACCAGTCTCTCAAAAACTTAAATATCTCATAATATAGAATTCCTTTGCTTGCTCTGTTTCTGTTATATGAAAATAGACTCATTAAGCTCTAATTTGATATCTCATTCAGTCTCTGATTCAATTTCTACTATTTTTGGTAAATTTTTAGATTCACGTCACTGCAACTATCCGGAACAGTTTTATTGTCAATTTTGATCTTTCACACTTCAATTGTATTCATCACTTTCCCATAACAATCTTTCCAATTTCCAATCACATATCGAGCATATTACTCATAAGTTACACACGTATATACTTACACTTATCATCACAAAGTCATACACAATTTCATTTAATCAATTTCCCAGTTGAACGCTTCGGAATAATAATAGATACGCGATGGTATCGCACACAGCCCACCTTTAAAATCGAAGCTCTCTTGTACACATAGTGGCCTTCACTTAGCACCACTCATGTGACCTAGCTCGATTGTACACATGATTTTGGCTCTCTTGTACACATGGTGAACACTTAGTACCACCCATGTGACCTAGCCAGTTTATCTCGTAGCTCTCTTCTCTACATGGTGTACACATAGTATCACCCATACGACCTAGTTACATCATAATGTCTCGTAGCTCTCTTGTACACATGATGTGCACTCAGCACCATACATGTGACCTAGCTACATACCATCTGTATCATCCAATCTTTCCGAAGGTTCAACCGAGATTTCTCTCTCTTTCTAATACTTGATTCCATACTTCCAATAGTCAATTATGATTCAAAAATCATCTACAATACATAAAATATGTGAAATACAAAAACATAATAAAGATAATGTATTATTTACATACAAACTTACATACTTTCTCATTTCCATGTCGAATTAATATTGAACATTTAAATCATCATAATTATACTTACTTTCAACACCTTAGCAATCATAGTAAATATATCAATTTTACATTGAAACATGCATAAATTAATGCTTATTATACATATGAACTTACCTCGATACTAAAACGGCCATTTTACCAACTTTCCCGATTTTTGATTTTTCTCCCATTCTAGATTCAAATCTCGTTTTCCGGTATTATTGAGCTTGGAAAGCTTGAAAACCCTAGCCATGGCTTCCCCCATGCTAATTTCAGCATCCATGAAAAAGATGAGTCAATTTTGGCTTTATTTTTCCTTTTTATTTCTTTTAATTACCAAATGACTAAAATGCCCTTAAGGCCTTTTCTTTAAAATTTTGTCCTATTCATGCCCATTTTTGTCCAAACGAAATATAATGGTCTAATTACCATTTAAGGAACTCCTTTTTAAACCCCCATTTCAATCAAGTACTTATGAATTAGAACACATATTTTGCAACTTTTGCAATTTAGTCTTAAAAGTCCAATTAAGCACTTTATCAATAAAATTACTTAACGATATTTTTACACAATATTTTAATCAATAAACAAACCTTAAAAATTAATCGGAATAAATTTTTCGACTTCGAATTCCTGGTTCTAAAACCATCGTTCCATTTAGGCCCTAAATCGGGCTGTTACAGCAACTTCTGCAAATAAGCCCTAATAGGCAAATTAAACATGCAATCTATAAAATTTCTTATCAATACGCTAACACATGCATCTAATTACTCGGTAAATCATAAAAATTAACCGAAATAAACTTTTCTATCTCAGATTTGTGGTTTCGCAACCACTATTCCATTTAGACCCTATTTCGAGATGTTACATAAAATCATTATGTAATACAAATATACCTATCAAGAATTCAACAACATCATTAGCATAAAAGGTTTTGAGCTCAAACACATCTATAGTCTCATTTGTTCACATTTTTCCTTTCAAACCAAATTATATCTTATTTCCAAATCATATACATTACTTTGCCAACATTCAATGGCATATCAGCACATTTTCATTCACTATTATCCGATGAAACTTCGTAAAAGAACTTTGTACACAGGTGAAAGTAATAGTGTCTAGTTACCTATTTGGGTTAAACCTACATGAATCAGATAACAATGCTTGGTCACCCATTAAGGTTGAACCTACACGAATCAAATATTAATGCAGGATCACCTATTAAGGTTAAACCTACACGAATCAGATAATAGTGCCCGACCACCTGTTAGGGTTGAACCTACACAAATCGGATAATAGTGCCTGGCCACTCGTTAAGGTTGAACCTACACAAATCAGATAATAGTGTCTAGTCATTCGTTAGGGTTGAACGTACATGAATCGAACAATAGTGCCTGGTCACCCATTAAGGTTGAACCTATACAAATCGGATAATAGTGTCTAGTCATTCGTTAGTGTTGAACATACATAAATCGAACAATAGTGCCTGGTCACTTGTTCGGGCTGAACCTACATAACAAATAGCCTAAACAGGGCTTAATATACCTGTATTCTCGAGTCTGCAAGACATGCTGGAGCTCGAAACCTACAGGTAATAACCGGTAACCTTGTATACAAGACTTTTATGAATTTTATCAGGGTTTAATCTCACATAAACCATTTCGCAGCAATCTATTTCAGTCTGATTCAATTCTCAATTTAGGTACTAATTCATAGCCAATTCAAGATATCAATAAAACATTAATGAAAATACAGATGAAACTCAATAGCAATTTAAACATATTTAGACTATATGAACTTACCAGGGGCTAACAGCAAAAGCAAAAGTGTCAGAGACTAGTGTGTAAATTTCCTTTTTCCTCAATTATCAACTGTCTTGTTTAAATCTTTATATATAATATAAATTTATTTCAATTTAATCACTCAAATATCATATAACAACCTATTAGAAATATATATAAGCTCAATTTTATCTTTTAATTATTTCTTCAAGTTTTACATTTTATTCAATTTAGTCCATAAAATCAAATTTATCATAACTTTCAAATTTGAAATCCAATTTTTAAACCAAGTTCAAATATATCCAATTACAGCCTCCTATTATAAAAAATACAAAAAATTGCATGCAAATTTCAAGATATTAACAATTTAGTCCATATGTTCAAAACTAACAAAAATCAATTTATAAAATAGTCCTATTTCCCATCAAAGCTTCAAACTCTACCATAAGCGTTAAGAAACTTCAATTAACATCAATGAAAACTTTAGAAATCTTTAATAGTTTTAAAAACGAAGATACAGGTTAGCTAGGCCTAGTTACAATGATCCCAAAAACATAAAAATTACAAGAAATAGACTAAAATTGACTTACAACGATCCCAAAAACATAAACACGTGAATGTTTTCGATAATAACCTAAGGGTTTACTAGAAATTACAAGTAAGCTAGTACAAACATAAGTTCTCTCTAAAAACAAAGTACTCTCTTCGATAAAGCTTTCTACACTAAGTTTTTTCATAAACTTATAAAATAATTTAGGGAAAAAAAAGATAGGTGACTCATGATGGCCGACAATATCCTTATATACACATGCAATGGAGAGAAGGTTTAGTGGGAAAATCAGATAATTCCACTAACACCCTTGATCCTTGTGATTAAACGCAGTTAACAAGTTTTAGATCTAATCATCTACAATATTCTAGTTCAATTCTAACTAGGTCTCAACTAAACCTCAACATGAATAATTAAGTCATTATAAGATGCATTAGGTATAGAAATAAATCTATTAAAATTGTGAACTTAATAAGTTCACCCAAAACATTTGGGGTGGGCGGATACTTAATAGAAGAGTATGTTAGACCCTAAAGTTTGCCAAAACTTGGAGTTCGTTAGATGGCGAAACCCATAGAGTATGCCATTTAGCCAAAATAAATACTTTACTTACTCAAGTATACTTGACTTAACCAACTTATATGCCAAACAATAACTTGATATTAAGTCTCCATCGGGTAAGTTGTTACAATGAATTCCACTATTCTGAAAGATGATACATACTATAGAAGTCATACACCCAATGCACCAAATTTCGATTCTTTATCTATTTGAACTTAGACTTTTACTTACATCAAAGTGTACGAATCACATATACATAGTCCACCATCCACTCAGGATTTAGGTTAGCTACACTATGAATGTCACAAGTGAATAAATTCATAAATGAATTCAAAATTTATTCTACTTGGGTCTTGTCTCATGTACTGTTAGTCCAGTCAATCACATTTATGTCTCTATCTTCTGGGATTCAACTACTCTGATGCCCAAAACAAAGCATCTCCATAATTGGACTTGATAAATGACATATTAGTCATTTAATCGATTTTCTCATTTTTTATTAGACTAAGGATATTTTTTAGGTTTGTCTACTAATACAAATTGTATTTCCCTACTACGATCTGAACATGTAATACCGCTTAGTATTAGTTAAAAATTTAGACAACCAGTGAACAACATTTTCTTCCAGTTTGCTTTATAAGTGAAAATCATTTGACGGAAATAATACAAAGTATTAATGTAATTAATGAATAATTTTATTAACTAATTTGTTTTAAAAAATAACAAGTGTACTTCGATGAAAATACTTCACTTAGGAAACCAAATCCAACAAAGAAAACAAAACTAATTGTTTTCCTAACCTACTAGGGACAACTAGCAATAGTTAAAGGCAAGGATAAATGAAAAGTGAGGGAATCTAGGAAATAAAAAGGAAAGAGGGGGATAAAAGGAGTGAAAATGGGAGTAAATAAGGAAGGGAGGAGGACGTAAAAGAAGGAAAGAATATTATGCATAAAGCAACTATTTTGGGTGACAATGGGGTTGGCCAAGGAGGTGTGACAAACGAAAACAAAAATTTAGGAGAAGGGACTCGAACTTGGTTCGCTAGGATAGTTACATTTGTTCTTAACCACTAGGCTAGATACTCATTCTCGTTCAAAAACTAATGATAACTAAATAAAAATTGGCCATGACATGTTATGACTGGGTCTATTTTCGATATTGATCTACCGAACATTTTATGAGAGACTACCTAAAGAAGTCAAGCATTACTGCAAATCAAGTTGATAGATAGATGTCTGTTTCTCATAGAGGTAGATGACCAGGACAGAGTAGTAATGCTGAAACTAGGGTGTCTGTTAGAACTTATGCCATTCGATCCAGAGAAGAGGCTTCTACCTCAAATGTTATAATTGGTACTTTTTCTCTTATTGATATTAATAGACTCTAGGTTAACTTATTCTTACATTTGTACTACTTTGGTGTCCTAAAAGAACATACTAGTAAAATAGACTGAATTTGATGTTAAAGTACTAACCCGTTGTGTTAGAATGTCATAGCCTGTTTGATTTGTAAAAAAGTGTCCACTGAGAATTCATGATTATAATTTTTCCTGCCAATTTAATGTTATTACCATTCCACGAGTTTGACGCAATACTGGGTATGGACTGGTTGGCTCTACATGATACTGTAGTAAATTGTTGCTAGAAATGAATCGATTTGAGATGTCTAATTAGATAGTTGATTATTGTTGAGTCAGACAGAACTGACAGTGTTATAAATGTTATATCTATGATTTCTACTTAGAGAATAGTTCATAAAGGATTAGAAACATTTTTTAGCTTACATTTTAGATACTTGATCATCAGAGTTAAAGTTTAATCAGTTATAGATAATCCGGGAATTCACTGATATGTTTCCTGAAGAACTACCTAGATTACCATCAGAACGAGAAGTTGAGTTTGCTATTGAGATAATCCCTGAAACAAATCTGATATTAATTGCTCCATACAAAATTGTAACACCCCTTACCTGTATTCAACGCCAGAATAGGGTATGAGGCATTATCAGACTTAAACACAAGCAAACATACATTTCCGAGCCATGAATTTTCGTCCAAATTAAAACTTTTTGTATTTAACCATAAATTCCCTAATACAAGCCTACGAGGCCCAAAAAATGAATTGGAAGTGGTTCGACACTAAATCGAGAACTTTTGAAAATTTTGCAACACTTAGAAAATTTTTCATTAAATAGGGGTCACACACCCATGTGGATATGGGACATGCCCGTGTGGGCAGGCCGTGTGGTTACACACGCCCGTGTCCCAACCCCTTGTAACTCTCTATTTGTCACCGAAGAACAAATTGAAGACACACTGCCAAGTTACACGCCTGTGTGCTAGGCGGTGTGGTCGAATTAAAATTTTATGATTTTTTATAAAATAGGTGCAGACTTCACATGCCCAGGACACATGCCCGTGCCTCTGCTCATGTGCTCAATTCTGAGCATTCTATTTTGCAAAATAAAAAAAATAAGGTGCAAGGGACACATAGCCTAAACACATGCCTGTGGGGCAAGCCGTGTGTTGCACACGGCCTATACACACACCTGTGTGTCTACCCATGTGGACAAAAATAAGGCTATTTAGCAAGCCATTTTGCCACCCTTTGATGCACACACTTACACAACACTACATAGCACTAATTCAAGCATTTACATACAACCGAATCAGCCAAAATCAAGACATCCACATGTCAATTTCATGCTACCATCTATTATACACAAACATCACATACTCATCAACTCAAATCATGCAAGTTTTCACATTCATGAAAGGTATCATTATATACATTGCTTATACCAATAGCAGCCAATTTCAAATGGCCTTATACAAAATGAACTTTCAATCAATATAAGCCAACACATTTGGCCAAATCAATTATGACACATAACAAAATAACCAAGTCCCCTATACATGGCATAACTCAAAATGTTGAAATCATTGGTACCAAAATAATTGTTGGTAGTGTGAGTGAATCTCTGACAGTCGCCGATCCTCGAGCTAGCTTGGTGACACTATAAGACAAGGGAAAGGAAGGGGAGCAAGATTTATAGCTTAGTAAGTTCCTATGCAAATAATAAGCATCATAACCATACATTTAACATACAAATTGCATGATAAAAATTAACATGAATGATATATAAATCTTTAGCCTTAACTTACTCAATCATAACCTTATCAAGGGTTCATCACTTATTGAGCTCATTACGTATGAGTTTTACGTACATACCTTTATCAACTCATAACATACCATATTCTTTCACAACTTTGACATTCCCGTTGAACACACCAAATATTAACGGATACTCAGAAATCTTACACATAAGTGCCATACATGTAGCCAAAGCTACCTCACATCTCATAACACACATAGGCTCGTTTTTTAGCTACTCACGGGCCTGCTCACACAAGCTGTCAGTCAGGATGTAGCTACAAGTGCTTCTCACACAAGCTGTTAGGTATTCACAACTCATGCCGGACTACCCAACCACTGGTAGAATGTACGAGGCCAGCACCCGGATCACATAAACATATGGGTTCCTAGTGACATGTCACTCATATCCTATTCTATTCCTAAGGCTGAACCAGGAATTCTCGTTTGTCGAAACTTTGTTGAATACGTCCAAAGAGTTAATCATAATTCATACAATATTAAAGAATTTAAAATATAAATATAACAATAAATTATTTACATACGAACTTACCTCGATAAAAAAATAGTAGATTTTGACCTAATCGTCAAACACTTTGTTTTTCTCCCGATCTAGGTCCGAACCTCATTTTTCTTGATCTATAATAACATATTTAACTTATTTAATACTCACATTATTCAATTTAGTCCATAAATCATATTATGGAAAATTTACATTTTTGCCCCTAAAGTTTCACATTTTTACAATTTAGTCCTTAGACTCGTAAATTGAAACATATTCCATTTTTTCAAAACCCAAGCCTAGCCAAATCATTTTCATACTTATACCAACCCACATTTTCCACTTAATAACACTTTTACTACTTATTTTATAACTTTTACAAATAGGACCTTTTTGACATTTTTACCGAAAATAACTTAACAAAAGTTGTTTTTCTAACACCAAACTTGCATTTTCTACAATTAGCCATCAAAATACACACATGTCTAACATGTTTAAAACCCTAGACATTAATCATACCTCAAATTAGTGCTAGAAATAGGTAAATCGAGTTACAACGACTTTAAAAATGTAAAGAGCATTTAAAATGGGGCAAGAACAGACATACAATCGAGCTTGGATGCTTGAAAAACCCTAGCTATGTCTTCCTCTTGCCAATTTCAGCCAAGGGTAAAAGATGAGCAAATTTGGCTTTTATTTTGCTTATTAATTCATTTTTTAACCAAATGACCAAAATGCCCTTTTCTTAAAACACTAAAATTTCTCTTACTCCATGTCCATTTTTGTCCACCAACTTAAGTAATGGTCTAATTACCATCTAATCACCTATAATTTAAAATTTCATAGTAATTAGGCACCTCTAGCTTATAGAACTCAAGTTTTGGACTTTTTACAATTTAGTCCTTTTTGCTAAATTGAGTGCTCAAACGTCAATTTTTGAATAAATTTTCACAGAAAGATTCCATAAAACTATAGACCATAAAAATATAATAAAAATAAATCTTTCTAGGTTAGATTTGTGGTCCTGAAACCACTGTTCCAACTAGGCCCAAAATCGGCCTGTTACAAAAATGGCTCCGAATAAATTAAAAAATTTAAAGAGTTGCAAGAGTTGGTTGATAGTGCAACAGCCCGTTTTTGGTCAAACCAGAACAGTGGTTTCGGGACCACAAATCTAAAGTTGAAATAATTATTTTATTATTATTTTAATGTTTACAACATGATATTTTGATTGTGTGAAAATTTCGTTAAGAAATTTTATCATTTGAATGCTTAATTTGATAAAAATGACTAAATCTCGTAAAGTGTAAAACTTAAGTTCTATTAGCTAAAGGTGTCTAATAGCTATAGGACTTTAAAGTAAAGGTCTTTCTATGGTAATTAGCCCATTTATAAAGTTTTTGGTCATTCTTGGACATGTATTAAGTGTTTTAAGTGATTAATTAATAAGGTGAATTTTGTAATTTAGTAAATAATGATAATTAAAACAAAAAAATAAAGTCATCATCTTTTCTTTTTCATTATTCAATCAAACCAAGGGCAAGAAGAAGCCATTTTTCTCCTTTAAATTTGGCCAAGGCATTTGTGCTCAATTAGGTACAGTTTTTGTCCCATTTTTAATGATTTCTATGTTTTTAGATAGTTGCAGCTTAGTCTAGCTAGCCTAAGGACTATTTTACAAAACTATTAAAGGTTTAAGGTTTTTCCATTGATGAATGTTTGTGTATTTTGATGTTTGGTGATAGAACAAGCATGCTTGTTGTTAGATTAAAAATATTTGTTGAGTCATTTTTAGTAAAATATCCAAATAGGGATTAATTTGTGAAATGTGTAAAATTCATGGTTAAATTGTGAAATAAATGAAAAATATGGACTGCTAGGGATCTAATTGAAATTCAACTAGCATGGGTTTTGGTTGAATTACATAAATTTATGATTTTATGAAATAAGGACTAAACTATAAAAAGGTTCAAATGTTAGGGGCAAAAATGTAAATTTTCCTAAATGTGTATTTTGGACTAAATTGAATAGAGTGATAATTAAATAAGCTAAATTTGATATTATTTAGATCAAGGAAGGTGAAATACAAATTTAGATCGGGGAAAGAATGAGGTTTCAGTTTAATTGACTTGTTACGCCATTTTTGCATTCGAGGTAAGTTCGTATGTAATAAGCTTATTATAATTTTATTTTAAATGCTTTGATATTGCATAAATTGTGAGTACGCCTCTACGAACATGTTCGACGACAATTTGACAAGTGAGAAATCCTGGTTGAAACTTAAGAGTATATTAGATTACGAATGACATGTCATTAGGGGTTATGTGATTTGGGTGCTGGTCTGTACGTGTAACACCCTTAACCCTTATCTGTTGCAAGAATAAGGTTACAAGGCATTACTAATCAATTCACAACATAAAACATACAATCCCATAAACCATTCAACACAATCACTCTGTCCCTTATAAAGGCCTATGAGGCGTTAATCATGCTTCAGAAGTGGTTCGGGACTAAACCGATAACATACGAAAATTTTAGAAAACTTACAAATTTTTCAATCATACAAGGGGCACACGCCCGTGTGAACAAGCCGTGTAGAAACAGGGCATACATACTGACTTGCAACACACGGCCGAGGACCCGTCCGTATGCTAGGCCGTGTGAAAACTAGAGAGTATATTGACTTGGGTCACACAACCAACCATATGCTCGTGTGTCTAGCCCGTGTGCCCTTTGGGGGGTATACTGACTTATACCACGCTGCCAGTCACACGCCCGTGTCTGAGACCGTGTGGAGCATACTGACTTCAATTCAATTTCAACACCAGGGGACACACAGCCATGTAGCATAACTGTGTGTCGCACACGGCTGAGACACAAGCCCGTGTCTTTGCTTGTGTGGACAAAAATAAGCCATTTGCAAGGCCAATTTGCCACCCATTTTGCACATACCTATAAAGACTCAAATGATACCGTTTCATTATACAACCAAGCAGTCAAAATCACTAACCAATTGCACATTTCATGCCATTATACTCTCATCTATTCCAAATCTCAATTCACTACCATATACTTAGCCAAATACATGCTAATATAAAATCAAACATTTTGGTTCATTTACCATAATTCATACATACATAACTTCCTTATAAACAACCAACTTTCATACCAAAATAAGCCATTATTCATAACTATAGATATATACACCAAAATATACACATTTACAAGCTATTTATAATAGCCAACGCATATCAATATTAACATCATTTACAAGCCAAATCTCATGGCTAAAATCACAACCAAAATATCAAGTAGCTTATACATGCCATATACCAAAATTACGCAACTTAAAAGTACCAAATTAGATGTCCGATAGTGTGATGATGTTCCTGACGACTCCTAGATCCGAGCTAGTTTTGATTCTCTATAAAACATAGGAAAATAACACGAAGTACGCTTCACAGCTTAGTAAGTTCGTATTAACATAATGAGCAACTTCACCATTCATTCACAATTCAAACAATAGAAGTTCAAGATAATAAAAGTACATTAAATCTGAAGCCATTTGGTAATTCATTCACTAGCTTACCAAGAATTCATCCATTTCATGGAATCAATATTTATAAACTTTACGTACGTACCTGTACCAACTTGTAACAATCTCATTCTAGTCCACATCTTTCAATTTCCCATTGAACCATTTGGAATAGAAGTTATATATTCAATGATCTCAATTGATAAGTACCTATACCATGGTCCGTAGCCAAATCAAGGTAACTTATCCCAGAGTACCTATACCATGGCCTGTAGCCAAATCAAGGTAACTCCTATCCAAAAATACCTATACCATGGCCCGTAGCCAAATCAAGGTATAATTAGCACCCGAAGTGCTAATATCATGGCCCAAAGGCAAAACAATAACCTAATGACAATGTCACTAGCATCATAGACTATTCCTAAAGTTCAACCGGGATTTTCCAATACCATATCATAGTCGAATCACTTCTAATTTTTGTCGAATCATTTTTGAACTTATCTGTAATCATATAATTACAATTCTTGCTATACCAAAGCATTTAAAATACAATTATACATAAGCTCATTGCATACGAACTTACCTCGTGTTTGGAATTGACAGATCGGATCGACTATTCGACAACCTTACTTTTCCCCAGATTTAAATCCAAATTCTTTCTTTCTTGATCTATACGAATTCTAATTTAACATATTTAATTATCAATCCATTCAATTTAGGCCAAAAATCACCTTATGCCAAAGTTACACTTTTGCCCCTACTATTTTGACATTTTTTTATAATTTAGTCCTTATGTAACACACCTAACCCGTAACCATTGCCAGAATAGTTTAGGAGGCATTACTTCACTCACAACACAATTCAGGATATTCGTATATCAAATATCAAATCATTACAGAAAATGTCATTCATTCACATTCATCAAGAACATAAAATCGAGCATACGATACCTAAACGTTCATTCGAAACTAAATTGATAACATATAAAAGTTTTAGAACTTATAAAAATTTTCAACTTTTAAAAGGTCACACACCCGTGTGAACAGGCCGTGTGCCTCACACGGTCCTAGACACGCCCGTGTGTCTAAACCATGGCAAAAAAGGGCATAGCTACTGACTAGCTCACACGGTTACAATACACGCCCATGTGCCTTAGCCGTGGTCGAGCCTGGATTAGGCCACACAGATAGCCACACGCCCGTGTTCTTTGGCCATGTTCAGGCTTGAATTACAATTGTAGGGAACCCCAGGGGACACAAGATCGTGCAACATAGCCGTGTGTGGCACACGGCTGAGACACACGCCCGTGTCTCTGCCCGTGTGGACAAAAATAGGCCATTTGAATAACCAATTTGCCACCCCAAAATGGGTCAACCTACAAATAAAGAAACAAGCATAGTTACTCAACCATTTCAACCAATATCTATATTAAATCATACATGATTCATGCTAAAACATTACTAATCATTTCCATTCTCAATTCCTCATTCAATTCATACCCAAAACTTAAACTAACATCATACTTAACCAAATGATCTATACCTCATTCAATCATATGCTATGAACTTACCAAACTTGCCATTTCTACCATATCTTTTAACCAACCAAAACATACCAAATTGAACATTGGCATCACATATTATAAGCCATTATCAACTATGAATTCAAACATAAACTAGCCAAATTACATGGCTAAATATATACATCACAAACCATGATTCCATAACCACTAGCCTATACATGCCATATTTTAGACATATACATTTTCAAAAGTACCAAAATGAGGTTCGATAGTGTGGTGACAATCCTTGACAATCCCCGAGCTTGCAGTAGCTTCGATTTCTATAAAACAATGCAAACACACACAAAGTAAGCTTTCAAAAGCTTAGTAAGCTCGTACCAAAATCATCAATACATGGGTACTTACGAATTCTTAAATTATGTATCAAATCTATACCAACATAATCCATATGTTCATACCAAATCATGAGCTTCACATACATAGTATCATCTACCTATGTCGTACATACCCGAATATTCCCATACTTATTCACTTTCATTCTTACCTTTTATTTAAATATTTTAAGACTTTCCGTAAATTATTTGTGCTTTAAACGTCCGCACACTTAGTGCTGTAACAGTTAGTTGAAGCTACAACAATTCTGCACACTTAGTGCCATCTCAATTAGCCAAAGCTAAGTCAGTATCGCACACTGAGTGCCTCATATAGCCAAAGCTAGTTTAAATCGCACTCTTAGTGCCAAATACTATTGGTTTATTGACGTATTCATCCAAACCAAACATATATACAATGAATATATATAATCAAAACATTAAAACATACTTAACATCATGTTTTAAGTATGAACTTACCTCGTACTCGAAATTGTCGACTCGATCATTCATTCTATAATCTTCGACTTCCCTCGGTCTAAATCCGAATTCCTCTTTTCTTGATCTATATGTATTCAAAATTAATCCTTTTATTTACCAAATAATTCAAAACAATCCATATACACATATTTAAGGCATTTTACAAAATAGCTCTCACATTTTCACATTTTGACACTTTAGTCCCTAAATCATAAAATCAAAAAATACATATAATTTGATTATACTCATGCTTGACTGAATTCTCCTAGCTCTCATACAAGTCCATACATTTCATTTATTTCACATTTTAGTCCCTCAAAATAAAATTTTTACAAATTAGCCCAAAATACTCAATTTCATCAAAAATCCAAAGAAAAAACATGTAAACGCAATATCAAAATTTAATATTCATCTTATAACATAACAAAGCTCATGAATCCAACCATGGCACATTCCAAAATCATCAACAAAATCAGAAATTAAGGCATGCGTTCGATAATATACGAAGCAACGATTACAAAAAAGTAGAAATTATAAAAAACCGAAGCAAAAACATACCTAAATCAAAGGTTGCAAGTGCCGAACCCTAGCCAAATCTTTTCTCTTTTCTTTTTCTCTTATTTTCGGCCAAGAACATGTATAATGGCTTATTTTTATACCTTATTTTAATTATAATTCATTTTATAATTAGTTTACCATTTTGTCCTTAGTATCAAACATTAACAAACCATTTTACAAAGGTCATTAATTTCCATTAACCTTTCTAAAGCCATAATAAGCACATAAGGACCTCTTCTAAACAAAGCTAAGTCAAATAGGCAGTTTTAACATCTAGCACACAGCTTTTACATTTTACGCGATTAGATCGTTTTTGCAAATTAAGCACACAAACAGTTAAATTTTCACACGAGACTTTCACACATGTCAATTCACTTATAATAGGAACGAAAAATAATAGTAAAATATTTTTCTAACTCAAATTTGTGGTTCCGAAACAACTATTCTGACTAGGGTCAAAACTGAACTGTTACAATTCTCCCCCTTAGGGATTTTCATCCCCGAAAAGCTTACCATTGAATAGATTTGGATATTGTTGTCTCATAATATCTTTAGGCTACCACATGGCCTCTTCAATACCGTGTCGATGCCACATCACTTTGAATAACGAAATTTTCTTATTTCGCAGTTCTTTAACCTCTCGAGCTAAAATATGGATCAGCTTTTCTTCGTAAGTCATATCAAACTGAATCTCTATTTCAGACGGAGGAATCACATGAGAAGGATCGGATCTATATCTTCGAAGCATTGACACATGAAACACATTATGAATTGTTTCTAACTCTGGTGGCAACAACAATTTATAAGCTACCGGCCCAACACGCTCGATAATTTTATACGGCCCGATGAACCTTAGACTTAATTTGCCTTTCCTACCAAACTGAAGCACTTTTTTTTCCACGGAGATACCTTCAAAAACACTTTGTCGTCGATCTCAAACTCAATGTCTTTTCTTTTCAAATCCACATATGATTTCTGACGATCGAAAGCTACTTTCAAACTATCTCGGATCACTTTCACTTTCTATTCAGTTTCTTTTATCAAATCAACCCTGTGAAACTTATTTTCGCTGAGCTCAGTCCAATACAAAGGTGTACGACATTTACGACCATATAAAGCTTCATAGGGTGCCATTTTAATGCTGGACTGAAAACTGTTATTATAAGCGAATTCAATCAATGGTAGATATTGTTCCCATGTACCTTCAAACTCAAGAATGCAACATCTCAACATATCCTCGAGTATCTGCATAATCCACTCGGATTGACTGTCCGTTTGCGGATGAAAAGCAGTACTAAAATGCAATTTAGTACCTAGAGCATATTGCAACTTCTTCCAGAATCGTGATATGAATCTCGGATCTCTATCTAACACTATAGACAATGGCACACCATGCAATCTCACTATATCAGAAATATATAACTCAGCTAATTTATCAAGTGAGTAATCGGATCGAACCGGAATAAAATGAGCTGATTTTGTCAAACGATCAACTACAATCCAAATTGCATCTTTCTTTCTTGGAGATAGGGGCAAACCCGAAACAAAGTCCATGGTCACTCAATCCCATTTCCACTCTGGAACCATAATCGGTTGTAACAATCCCGATGGCACCTGATGTTCCACTTTAACTTGCTGATAGATCAAACATTTAGAAACAAATTTAGATTTATCTCTTTTCATTCCGGACCACAAATAATGCTGTTTCAGATCATTATACATTTTCGTACTACCCGGATGCACAGATAAACGACTATTGTGAGCTTCACTCAGAATCATTTGAATTAATTTTGGATTTTTCGGAACACAAATTTGATCTCAAAATCTCAAACAATCATCTTTATCAACTCTAAATTCTGAATCAGACTCTACATCGCACTGAGCTCGTTTAGCTAAAATTTCATTATTAATCTTCTGAGCTTCGATAATCTACTGTAAGAACAAAGGTCTTGCCTTTAATTTAGTTAAAACTGAACCATCATCTGATAAAACCAAATGAGTATTCATCGCACGAAAAGAAAACAAAAATTTTCGACTCAAGACATCAGCAACAACATATGCTTTTCTCGGATGATAATCAATTACAAGTTCATAATATTTTAGCAGTTCTAACCATCTTCTCTGTCGCAGATTTAGATCTTTCTAAATCATCAAATACTTCAAACTCTTATGATCAGAGTATACGTGACACTTCTCACCAAACAAGTAATGGCGCCAAATCTTTAGAGCAAACACGGTTGCAGCTAATTCAAGATCGTACTGTCTTGAAGCATAAGCAATGGCTTTTCCTTCTCGCATCAAAACACATCCCAAACCAATGGATGAAGCATTACTGTAGATCACAAATTCTTTACCCGATTTAGGTTGTACATAATCAATGACTTTTCCTTCTTGCATCAAAACATATCCCAAACCAATCGATGAAGCATCACTGTTGTAACACCCCTTACCCGTATCCGTCGCCGGAACAGGGTACGAGGTATTAACAAATTATAGTATATACTATTAAACAAAACCCAACAAAAATATGGCGTGCAATTTGATCATTATAACATATGCCATTAACAATACAAACCAACTTCAAAGGCTTCGTACAAAATGATTAGTTTGATACTATAAGTAATAATTTGAACCTAGACAATTATGACACGTAACAAAATAACTAAGTCTGCTATACATGCCATATTTCAAAATGTTGAGTTCAGATACCAAGAGTATTGATAGTGCGGGCGGATCTTCTACGATCTCTGACTCCTGTGCTAGCTGGATGACACTATAAGACAAAGGAGAGAAAGGAAAGTAAGCTTATAGCTTAGTAAGTAAGTATATAAATAACAAATAAGAAATCTAATATGTTTACAACATAACTCAATTATGTCATATTTTTAATTTTTTTGTTTACTCCAATTTGATCAAGCTGTCCCTCCTGCGTCATGATCACTAAATAAATCATAGCTCGAGTTACGAAACTCAAAATTCAAATCTGTAAAATTTCCCTGAATCTAGACTCATAAAAATTCTTACTAATTTTTTTCTAGAATTTTTGGTTCAGCCAATTAGTACAGTTTATTAGTTAAAGTTTCCCCTGTTACACAACTCAACTGATCTGACCTCTGTTCATTACGAATTGAATTTCTCTCAGTACACAACTCAAATAACCATGAAACCTATTTCATTTAAAACTATACTCAATAAGGAATTTGGGCATATAAACTATATTTCTTAATTTGTTTTGTAAAATTTGTAATGATTTTTCAAAGTTGAAACAGGGGATTACATAGTCATCCTGAGCAAGTCTCACACAATTGTAAATATCTCAAAATATAGAATTCCTTTTCTTGTTCTGTTTCTTTTATATGAAAATAGACTCATTAAGCTTTAATTTAACATCTCATTGAACCTCTAATTAAATTCCTTATATTTGTGGTGAATTTTCAAAATCACGTCACTGTTACTGTCCAAAACAGTTTTAATGCTAATTTCATTCTTTCACACATTCTTTATACTAACCTCATTTTAACTTACATATATGTATATACCACAAATCATTTTCACCACATTTCATACATCACAAGTGTAGGTCCATGACTACAATGTCACCACAAAACCATCCCGTTGAACAATTCGGATTAATCCTCGATACTTGATGGTTTCAGCACACAGCCCCACCATCATATTTCATTTAATTCGGCTCTCTTGTACACATGGTGAACACTTAGTACCACTCATGCGACCTAGCCGATTTGTCTCGTAGCTCTCTTGTCTACATGGTGTCCTTTACTTGGAATCACACATGCGACCTAGCTACATTTATCTCTCACGTAGCTCTCTTGTCTACATGGGATACATCCCGTATCACACATGTGACCTAGCTACTATATAGTATCTCGTAGCCTTCTTGTACACATGATGTGCACTCGGCACCATACATGTGACATAGCTACGCTCCCTCTATTTTATTCAATTTTTCCGAATGTTCAACCGGGATCTCTCTCTCTATTACTTATTTCCATTCTTTCAATAGTCGATTTATACTTCAACATCAGCTAATATATATATAATAGGCTGAAATATAAAAATGTAAATGAAATTAATGTATTATTTACATACAAACTTACCTCGGTGCAAAATATGGGAATTTTGCAATTTAGTCCAAAACTTTCTCCTTTCCCCGTTCGAGGTCGATTCCACGCCTTTCTTGATCTATAACAACATATTTAGCTCATTTAACACTCAAACTATTTATTTTAATCCAAAAATCATATTATACAAAAATTACATTTTTGCCCCCTAACTTTTACAAAATTATGATTTTGCCCCAAGGCTCGGAAATTTAATTTCAGCCCTTATTCTTATGTTCAATGACCTACTGATCATTTTTCTCTTCTATGGCAACATCAAATTCTCACTCTAACACAGTTATGAACAATAGGTATTTTTATCGATTATGCCGTTTTGCTCGTTTTCGTTAAAAATCGCTTAGAAAAGATCGTTCCCCTAACTTTAAACATTCATATTCTACCATCAAACAACAAAATACATGCCTATCATTCATGGGTAAATTTTTAAACATAAACCCTAACTCGAACTAATGGTAGAAATAAGTAAACCAAGCTACGAGGATTTCAAAAATGTGAAGAACATTAAAAACGGGGCTTGAATTCACTTACTATGAAGCTTGAAAGTTGAAGAAACCCTAGCTATGGAGGAGAGCAATTTTCGGCAGCAACTAATGAAGATGATAACCAATTTTGTGTTATTTTCCCCATTTTATTTCATTTAATATACAAATAACCAAAATGCCCTTACTACTGAACTTTCAAAAATTTCCCTCCATGTCCAACTTTTTTCCATAACTTAAGAATGGGTCAAATTGCTATTTAAGACCTCCTAGTTAATATCCCAAAGCAATTTCATACTAAAAGCTCCTAGTTAATCTCAACTTAAGCGCGAAATGCACAGAATTTCATCACGAAATTTTCATGAAATCATGAAATCATATCATAAACCCCAAAATAATTATAAAATGATTATTTCTATCTCGAATTTGTGGTCACGAAACCACTATTTCGATTAGGCCCTAATTCGTGTTGTCACAACTGTAGATCACAAATTCTTTACCCAATTTAGGTTGTACCAATACCGGAGCTTCAGTCAATAAGGTTTTCAACTGATCAAATCTGTTCTGACACTTTTAGGACCACTTAAAATTAACATCTTTCTGTAGCAGTTTTGTCAATGGAGTCGCAATCATCGAAAAGCCTTTCACTAATCTTTTATAATAACTAGCAAGTCCCAGAAAACCACGGACTTCAGAGATATTTCTCGGAGATTTCCATTCCAGAATAGCTAAAATTTTTCTTGGATCAACTCAAATACCAGATGCTGATACAATATGACCCAAAAACCAACTTCTCGTAACTAGAACTCACATTTACTGAATTTCGCATACAACTGCTTATCTCGCAAAATCTGTAGCACTAATCTCAAATGCTCGTCATGTTCAGATTCATCACGTGAATAAATTAATATGTCATCAATAAATACAACAACAAATTGATCTAAATATGGTCTGAAAATTCTATTCATCTAATCCATAAAAATAACAGGTGCATTAGTTAATTCGAAAGGAATAACTAAGAATTCATAGTGGTCGTACCTCATTTTGAAAGCAGTTTTTGGAATATCCAAGTCTTTTACTCGCAACTGATAATAGCCTGTTCTCAAATCTATTTTCAAAAACATAGCAGCTCATTTCAACTGATCAAACAAATCATCAATTCAAGGTAGAGGATATTTATTCTTGATAGTCACTTTATTCAACTAATGATAATCGATACACATTCTCATCGTACCATTTTTCTTTCTCACAAATAGAACTGGAGCACCTCAAGGTGAGAATCAGTCTGGCAAATCCTCTATCGGACAACTCTTGCAACTGAGACTTAAATTGTTTTAACTCTTTCGGAGCCATTCTGTACGGAGCTATTGAAATTGGAGTAGTACTAGGTACCAATTCAATACCAAATTCTACTTCTCTAACCGGAGGTAATCCCAGAAGTTCTTCAGCAAATACATCAGGGAACTCACACACAACAGGAACTGATTCAATTTTCTTTTCTAACACTCTCGAATCAATCATGTATGGAAAATAAGCTTCACAACCCTTTCTTATAATACTTAAAGCTTTAATCGAAGATATTACAGCAGACAATCCATTCAAATCACTAGATTCAATCCTGACTATTTCATCATTTTTACTTCTCAAATCAATAGTTTTCAGTTTGCAGTTCACCTCATCATCATGACAAGTTAACCAATCCATACCCATAATTATATCAAACTCATCAAAAGGTAACATGTAACACCCCGAACCCGAGACCGTCGCCGGAGTCGAACACGAGGTGTTAACAGACTTCAAACCACTTATTTGACATTTCCCAGACAAGCTGCCAATCTGCGTACTAGTCGCTTTAAAAATCATATCTTGAGTTCTGAAACTCGAAATCCAGTTCCGTAAATTTTACCTGCAACTAGACTCATATACCTATATGTTAGAATTTTTGTAGAATTTTTGGTTGGGCCAATTAGTACAGTTTATTAGTCAAAGTCTCCCATGTTACAGGGATCGACTACACTGACCTTTACGCATTACGACTTGGATATCTCCCTGCACAGAGCTTCAATACTGATGCTGTTTGTTTCTATAGAAACTAGACTCAGAGAGGAATCTGTACATATATAAAATGACCCCTAATTATCTCTGGTTAATTTATAATGAATTTCTAAAGTCGGAACAAGGAATCCAGAAACCGTTCTGGTCCTGTCTCACGAGAACCTGAATATCTCTTAACATACTGTCCATATGATCGTTTCGTTACTTCTATATGAAAATAGACTCATCGAGCTTCGATTAAATAATTTATTCATTAATTAATTCCACTCCTACTATTTTTAGTGATTTTTCAATCTCACGTCACTGCTGCTGCCAGCATCTGTTACGAAAGCAACTATGCCTATTTCGTGATTTCTCCTTGATCTAACTAGTAATTCATCATACATATCACAAATTATGATCATGACTAGCCATGCCAAAGGCTAATCATTGTCAAACATCTCCCTACTACACTATTGCCATATCATGAATTTTAACACCAAAAATAATCAACCAGGACAATGGCATAAAAAAAAAGTCGAATTACCAAGACTTACGACCTAATGTTATAAAACGAAACCCAACCGAACATTTATGCCATTTTCGCATGGCTAAAAGTTTACATACCAAAGTTCAAACACAACATAATAGCCTATACATGCCGAAATGTTCTCCTAAGCCGACTAAGAAGAAAGTACCAAAACTTGCTAGCCGGTGTGATGACTTCGATGACGGCCCGATCACGCAAAAAGAGACGAGTCCAAGAAACCTAAAATAGGTGACAAGGAAACACCGAGTGAGTATATAACTCAGTAAGTCATAAGCAATGCACTACCATCCATTAATAACATTATCACAAGAGGAAACAAAATGGAACGAGGCTAGTTACTCCATCCATACCGAACCATACCATAGTTCCTTAGACCTATCGGTTCAATCTCATACCAAGTCATGCATTCACATTCCATATACTAATCAATAGGATATTTGAGGCATTTTCATACATCATTTTATTTTCGTTACAATCATACTACTAAACGACCTTTCACCTATTCCACGATAAATCTTATGTACGTGACTTCAATTATAATTGTCACATAGGTTCAAACTTACCAAGCTCAACTCCAAATATAAACATAGCGCCTATTGGCCATGAACTCAAGGTACTTACCCGATCCGCTGTCCGTGATGAACTCAATAATGTCACACACTTAGTGTCCATAGTGATTCAAAAATATATATTAAGTCCGCACACTCAGTGCTATATAATCAACTCGCACACTTAGTGCTATATAATCAAACTCGCACACTTAGTGCTGTACAATTTAAACCCGCACACTTAGTGCCAATCTCATGATCATAAATGTTTATACCCGCACACTTAGTGCCGAGATCAACAACTCAATACATCTCACCTCTTTTCTTTTCATTCAACACTTTCATCACCACATGCATACATGTATATAAATTTATCATTCCATTCGGCATAATTACATAGACATTATGTCTATTTAGATCAATACAAAATATATGCTTGGTGACTTACCTTATGTTGGGTAAAATAATTCCAAGTCGGCTACTCGATGACCTTCGATTTTCCCTTGTTGGACGCCTCTCCTTTAGAGTCTTGAGCTTAAACAAATAAATTAACTCATTTAACCGCTTTGCTACATATATTGGTATCCACATTTTAATGATTTTATGACATACGAAACGACATGGTAAAATTTTCATCTTGCTACTTTATGTTCTTAGCTATTCGGCTAATAACCTCATGCAATTACCATACTATCAATAATCTAATCACACATGCATATGCATACTTGGACATTCGGTAATCACCTTTGCTAATTTTAAACTCAACCTCACATAAGCTCCCAAGTGATGGCCGGATGCTTCATTTGTTACCCAACTAACCATTCAACAACCTCAACCTCATTACCACCCTTTTATGCCTAATTATCTAAGTCAAGATAAGATCATCAACATGCCTAACTATAGCCGAATGTGCAACATTAATCTATCATTTCTATCTCATTTAACACTTAACATTTACCACATATCGATTCACCAAACTCTCCATCTATTCATGCTCTCATATTCGGTCACCCATACCCATACTAACCATATAACTAATTAATCCTAGGGTTAAACACAACTGCAATATTGAAGCACCATGGCCGAACCTTCATGAAGTTGCTAAGACCCCTCATTTCTACTCCTCACACACTCTCACATCCAAACCTTTTTATTAAACACTCAAGCTCAATCATCTTCATGCCTCATCACCACAACATCAAAACACCAACCAAGAAAGACAACACCCATGGCCGAATATCATCTCCATCACATAGCAAGATTTAGACCATGGGCTAGGTAGAACTCAAACTAACAACTAAAACATGCATGCATCTCATGGAACATCATCAAACATACCTTAGCCTAGTTACATGCATGGCCGAATCTCTTCAACCTTTCTTCTTCCTTCCTCCTTCAAATTTTCGGCCAAGGTGTTAAAGGATGAACACCCTTTCTTTTTTTTTCTTTTCTTTGTCTAGTTACGGCAAATGGAGGGGGGGGATGGATGAGACAACTTTGTTTTCATCACCCCTCCCTTTTCATTATTTAATTACTAACCCTTTATTTATTCTTTCTAACATAACACACTAAGCCAACATGTTCCCAACATGTTTCCACCCATAGCATGGCCGGCCACTAGCTCAAATTTTGGGTAATTTGACATGCAAACCCATCATTTTCATAACATGCATTAATAGGCCACTTCACATTTGCCTAGCACATTTCTAAATTTTCTCACATAAGTCCTATTTAACAAAATTCACTTACAATTAACAAAATTCAAACATGAAATTTTCACACATGCATATATACATATAATAAGCATCAAATATGATGGCTAATTATTATTATGACTCGGTTTTGTGGTCCCGAAACCACTTCCCGACTAGGGTCAATTTTGGGCTGTCACATAACAACATCAGATTAGTCAGAAAACAAGTGTTTTGAAACATTAACGAACAATTCTTGCATACTTTATCAACCAGAACACATCTGCCTGAGGGGTTCGAAACTCTAATTACTAATTCAGTCGACTCTACAGGTAAAGTCTTACTGTTCACTAAGTTCATGTATATATACGAATGTGTTGATCCAGGATATATCAAAGCAATCACAGAAGTATCATAGAGAGTAAATGTACCCGTAATCACATCTGGCGATGAAGCTTCCTCTCAAGCTCGGATTGCGTAGGATCTGGCAGGTGCACGAGCCTCAGATCTAACAGCTGTGTCCTTTTTTCCTCTTTGACTACTACTTATATTTCCTGAATTTCTGGGAGGTCTACCACGAGAAGCATTACCACTCTGCCTTGGATTCTGAATATTATCTTTTTCAACTAAATCTAGGTAATCTTTTATAAAATGATTTCTTAAACCACAACTATAACAAGCTCAGTTATTACTTTTTCACCAGCATTCTCTGAAATGTCATTTTTCATATTAATCAAACTCAGGCTTTTCATTCTTTGCATTATCAACGCTAGCAATAGACGTAGCTGAAGATTTGAAATTCGATTATGATCTAACACGATCTCTATTCGAATATCCCACACTAGTCTTTGAACGACTGCTATCATCTCTAAACTTTTTTGATCCATACTGAAAGGATTTGCCCGATGATCTCTTTCGTACCTTTCTAGCTTTAAAATTAACTTTTCTTTTTTCCTTCCCAGGATCTTCAGCTTTACATGCTCGTTCCACTAGTACAATGAATTCTTTGATTTCTAGAATCCCGACTAACAAATGAATATCCTCGCTCAAACCATCTTCAAATCTTTTGCACATTATTACTTCTGAAGATACACATTCACGGGCATACTGACTCAACCTTACAAATTCCCGCTCGTATTCTGTGACAGACATACAACCTTGTTTAAGCTCGAGAAACTTTTTACGTTTCTAATCAATGAATCTCTGACTGATATATTTCTTCTGAAATTCAGCTTGGAAGAACTCCCACGTAACTCGTTCATTAGGAGCCACAGACATCAAAGTCATCCACCAATGATACGCTATATCTCTTAGGAGGGAAACAACACATTTTATGCATTCTTTGGGATTCAATGTGTAACACCCTGAATTTAGGCCTAGAAGTTTTGGGCCTAGAGCATGGGAGTGGTTGAAGGCAGCTTATAACATTTTGTTGTGCATGTAAATTTCGTTAATGAAGGCTTGTTTTAGTGGTTAAGTGTGCTGAGAAGTGTTGGAGAAGTCCTGGGTTCAAATCTGGACTCTAGCAAAAATTTTGGTTTAAGGTGAATCAAACCCTGGGTGTAGTAGGTAGGCCTTAAGAATATTGTGGGAGAAATTGTGCCACAAAAAGCCTTGTGGTCAAGTGGCAAAGTAGCGCCACATAAGAGGCAGGAAGGTGGCGTCATGGAGTTGGCAAGGAGGTCCAGGGTTCGAAACTCATGGCAATCAAAGAGCATTTATTTTGCTAACAGGGGGCGGCAAGAGTTGGGGTTGAATTTAAACTCTGATGATAGAGGGATCCCACATCAGAAAGCTAACATAAAAGTGGATGCGATGTGACAGCCCTTATGTGACCCTAGTCGGAAAGTGGTTTCGGGACCACAAAATCAAGTCGTAAAAATGATTAATTGTTATATTCTATGCTTATTATGTGTGTACATGCATATGTCGACGTTTCATTCCCTAATTTTGCCAATTGCATGAGAAATTATTAAATAGGGATCAATATGAGACATGGTGAAATATGATAGACTAATTATAAATGGTTTATTAGTGTAGGTCAACACAAGGGTGGATTTGCATGTCAAATTGCCCAATTTTCTTTATAGTGGCCGGCCAAGATGGGTGTTGACGGGCAAATATATATGTTTAATTAGTTATTAAAATAAGAAATGGCATTATGTGAGAAAAAAATAATATTAGTGAAATAAAGGTAAGAGTGTGTTCATCTTCCTTACCTTCTTGCAAAGCCGAAACAAAAGGGGAAAGAGGAAGGAATTTGTCTAGGGCATTCGGCTATCTTGGAGGTTAAATAAGGTAGGAGTTCATGTTATTTCTATTGATTTTTATGAGAACCTAGTAGTAGTCAAGCTCTTATTGTAACCCATATGTTGATTTTTCTTTAGTTTTGGTGACAAATTGTGCATACGGTATTATTGGATAAATGCTAAAAGGATGGTGTTTTGATATTTTGGATTGAAATATTAGAAAGGGGAAAATATGAGCTACCTAAATAGATATATGTGAATTTAAAAGATGGTATGAACAAATATGGAGTTTTGCTAGTTTAGGATTATTCGGCCAAGTGTTTATGTGGTGGAAATTAAGTGTTAAATGGAATGAAAATGATATTATATGGGGGTATGTATATTCGGCCATATGAGTAAATATATAGATGATGTTAAATTTGATTATGTATAATGGGCCATATAGAGTACACATTGTGATATTAACTTTAATTCTCTATAATTGATCAAGTGGGTGATATTGGTTTATATGGTTGAATTTGATTTATGAATATGTACCTTGAAATAAAATATATCATCGACTATGTTACTTTGGAAGTAAGAATGCATTCGGCCTTGAGACAATTTATAAGTATTAGTTAAGGTTCTAATGTTTTGAACAAGAATGGTTGTAAGATGAAACGAAAATTATTAAAATATATATGAGTAATTAACAAGGGTGGTTGCCGTGTATATAATATTTATGTGTGTTTTATTGAAATATTTATTGGGTTAATTATAGTAATTGGATCTTAGGTGATCAATAGCCGAATGGCTTAAAGTTAGTAAAAAGCATAAGGTGAATAAAAATAAAATGTTGCCGTATGGTTCTTTTGATATGAAACTATTAATGTTATGGGATATAAATAACTAGCAAGGTAATTAAACTAGTTAATTTATTTATTTAAGCTCAAGAACCTAAAGGAGAGGCGTCCAACAAGGGGAAATCGAAGGTCATCGAGTAGCCGACTTGGAATTATTTTACCCAACATAAGGTAAGTCACCAAGCATATATTTTGTATTGATCTAAATAGACATAATGTCTATGTAATTATGCCGAATGGAATGATAAATTTATATACATGTATGCATGTGGTGATGAAAGTGTTGAATGAAAAGAAAAGAGGTGAGATGTATTGAGTTGTTGATCTCGGCACTAAGTGTGCGGGTATAAACATTTATGATCATGAGATTGGCACTAAGTGCGCGGGTTTAAATTGTACAGCACTAAGTGTGCGAGTTTGATTATATAGCACTAAGTGTGCGAGTTGATTATATAGCACTGAGTGTGCGGACTTAATATATATTTTTGAATCACTATGGACACTAAGTGTGCGACATTATTGAGTTGATCACGGACAGTGGATCGGGTAAGTACCTTGAGTTCGTGACTAATAGGCGCTATGTTTATATTTGGAGTTGAGCTTGGTAAGTTTGAACCTATGTGACAATTATAATTGAAGTCACGTACATAAGATTTATCGTGGAATAGGTGAAAGGTCGTTTAGTTGTATGATTGTAACGAAAATAAAATGATGTATGAAAATGCCTCAAATATCCTATTGATTAGTATATGAAATGTGAATGCATGACTTGGTATGAGATTGAACTGATAGGTTTAAGGAACTATGGTATGGTTCGGTATGGATGGAGTAACTAGCCTCGTTCCATTTTGTTTCCTCTTGTGATAATGTTATTAATGGATGGTAGTGCATTGCTTATGACTTACTGAGTTATATACTCACTCGGTGTTTCCTTGTCACCTATGTTAGGTTTCTTGGACTCGACTCTTTTTGTGTGATCGGGCCGTCATCGGAGTCATCACACCGGCTAGCAACTTTTGGTATCTTCTTTTTAGTCGGTCTAGGAGAACATTTCGGCATGTATAGGCTAATATGTTTTGTTGAAATTTGGTATGTAAACTTTTAGCCATGCGAAAATGGCATAAATGTTCGGTTGGATTTGGTTCTATAATGTTAGGTCGTAAGTCTTGGAAATTCGATTTTTATGCCATATGTCATGGTTGATTATTTTTGGTGTTAAAAGTCATGATATGGCAATAGTGTAGTAGGGAGATGTTTGACAATGATTAGCCTTTGGCATGGCTAGTCATGATCATAATTTGTGATATGTATGATGAATTACTAGTTAGATCAAGGAGAAATCACGAAATAGGCATAGTTGCTTTAGTAACAGATGCTGGCAGCAGCAGTGACGTGAGATTGAAAAATCACTAAAAATAGTAGGATAGGAATTAATTAATGAATAAATTATGTAATCGAAGCTCGATGAGTCTATTTTCATATAGAAGAAACGAAACGACCATATGAGCTGTATGTTAGGAGATAATTAAACTCTTGTGAAACAGGGCCAGAGCGATTTCTGGATTCCCTGTTCCGACTTTGGAAATTCATTATAAATTAACCAGAGATAATTAGAAGTCATGCCATATGTGCATAGATTCCCCTTTGAGTCTAGTTTCTATAGAAACAAACGACATCAGTATTAAAGCCCTGTACAGGGATATATCCAAGTCGTAATGCGCAAAGGTCAGTGTAGTCGTTCCCTGTAACATGGGAGACTTTGACTAATAAACTGTACTAATTGGGCCGACCAAAAATTCTAGCAAAAAATATGTAGATGGGAAATTGAGTATATTTCCAGGGAAAATTCACGGAACTGGATTTCGAGTTTCAGAACTCAAGATATGATTTTTAAAGCGACTAGTACGCAGAGTGGCAGCTTGTCTGGGAAATTTTTTTATAAGTGGTTTGAAGTTTGTTAACACCTCGTGTTCGACTCCGGCGACTGTCTCGGGTTCAGGGTGTTACATTTGATTGGTATCAGAGCTATGGTTTAGTCGGTTCTAGGACTACCATAGCACGTATGAGTCTAGCTATACATGCCTTAATGTTAATGTTTAAATGTGTGATGACTTCTGACGGTTAAAATTTTTGTTTTGATTAGTAAATGGATCCCGGTGTAGAGAGAACCTTGGCGGATGACGTTGAAAGTGTAGCGGCTGCTCCTGCACAAGGGACGCCGCCTTTTGAACCTCAGTCATCTGCGAATAATCAAGGTGAGGGGGCTAAACAAGCCTTCTTTACCATGATGAATGAGTGGGTCGCGCAATATGCCCGAACCAATCCGGCTATCCAACAATTCTCGAATTTGAATAATCCACCCCAAGAGCCCGTAATGCCATCAGTTACTGATCCTGTGAGGCTGAGTAAGCCACCTGTAGACTTGATTAGGAAGCGCGGGGCCGAGGAGTTCAGGGCCATAGTTACTGATGATGCTGAAAGGGCCGAGTTCTGGCTTGATAACACCATTCAGGTGTTTGATGAACTGTCATGCACGCCCGATGAATGTCTAAAATGTGCTATATCCTTGTTGCGGGACTCAGCCTACTATTGGTGGAGGACCCTGATTTCCATAGTCCCAAACGAACGAGTAACTTGGGACTTCTTTCAAACGGAATTTCGAAAGAAATATATTAGTCAACGGTTCATTGATCAAAAGCGTAAGGAATTCTTGGAACTCAAGCAAGGCCGTATGACAGTATCCGAATACGAACATGAATTCGTAAGACTCAGTAGGTATGCCCGGGAGTGTGTAGCTGATGAGGTTGCTATGTGCAAAAGATTCGAAGAAGGATTGAATGAAGATTTAAAGCTACTAGTAGGTATTTTGGAGATAAAAGAATTCGTAACACTAGTCGAACGAGCCTGCAAGGGGGAAGAACTTGGAAAGGAGAAGAAGAAGGCTGAATTTGAAGCTAGAGACTATCGTAAAAGATCGACGGGTAAAGCTCCGTTCTCAGCTGTAAAGAAGTTTAGGGAGGACACTAATAAGTCGAGGACGACTGCGGGAATTTCCATTAGAGCACGACCATCGACGGACTCCCGAGCTACTTCGGTTGCTAGTGTGGGCAATAATCGTCAAGAGAAACCTGAATGTCCCCAATGCGGAAGACGACACCTAGGTGAATGTTGGGGTAAGTCTACTAACAGGGCCTGTTACGGATGCGGTTCGAAGGACCACTTCATTAGGGATTGCACGGAGCTTGATGAGAAGAATAAGATTCAAGGTGCAAGACCTAGTGGAGTGACAACTAGAGGTAGACCACCGAAAATTTTAGGAGGTAGGGGTGGTAGTCAGAGAGGGGCCTCTGATACGGCTGTTTGAGCCGAGAACCGTAATCCTGCTAGAGCATATGCCATTCGCGCACGAGAGGAGGCATCCTCCCCTGACGTCATCACTGGTACCTTCACTCTCTTTGATACTAATGTGATTGCATTGATTGACCCTGGTTCTACTCATTCATATGTATGTGAAACCTTAGCATCCAATAAGACTCTACCTGTTGAGTCTACTGAGTTCGTAATTCGAGTGTCAAACCCTTTGGGTCAATACGTACTTGTTGATAAAGTGTGTAAGAGATGCCCTCTAATAATCCGAGAATCCTGTTTTTCGGCCGATTTGATGCTTTTGCCGTTTGACGAATTTGATGTTATTCTTGGTATGGATTGGTTGACCGTACATGATGCAGTGGTGAACTGCAAAAGAAAAACCATCGATTTGAGGAGTGCAAATGATGAGGTAGTCCGAGTTGAGTCTACCGATTTGAAGGGGGTGTCAGTGATAATATCTTCAATGACCGCTCAGAGATATGTGAAAAAGGGTTGTGAAACATACCTTGCGTATGTACTTGATAGCAAAGAGACGGAAAGGAAACTTGAATCAGTACCAGTGGTTTGTGAGTATTCAGATGTTTTTCCTGAGGAGTTACCGGGGTTGCCACCGGTTCGAGAGGTGGAATTCGGCATCAAGATTGTACCTGGTACCACGCCAATCTAAATAGCCCCGTATCGTATGGCATTAACAGAATTAAAGGAATTGAAAGTTCAATTGCAAGAATTGATGGATAGAGGTTTCGCTCGACCGAGTTTTTCTCCATGGGGTGCACCCGTATTGTTTGTGAAAAAGAAGGATGGAACCATGAGATTGTGCATCGACTATCGTCAGTTGAATAAAGTGACCATAAAGAATAAATACCCGTTGCCACGTATTGATGATTTGTTTGATCAATTAAAGGGAGCCTCAGTATTTTCCAAGATAGATTTGAGATCTGGTTATTATCAGTTGAGGGTTCGAGACTCAGACATACCCAAAACCGCTTTTAGAATGAGGTACGGTCACTACGAATTCTTAGTGATGCCGTTTGGGCTTACTAATGCCCCTGCGGTATTTATGGATTTAATGAATCGAGTATTCAGGCCATGCTTGGATCGATTTGTGGTTGTGTTTATTGATGATATTTTGGTTTATTCACAAGGTGAAGCCGCACACGCCGAGCATTTGAGGTTAGTATTACAGATTTTGCGAGACAAGCAGTTATACGCAAAATTCAGTAAATGTGAATTTTGGTTGAGAGAGGTTAGCTTTTTGGGGCACGTGGTGTCCGCATCGGGTGTTAGAGTGGATCCGAACAAAATTTCGGCCATACTCGATTGGAAACCTCCGAGGAATATTACTGAAGTTAGGAGCTTTTTGGGACTTGCCGGATACTACCGACGGTTTGTAAGGGGTTTCTCGATGATAGCTGCACCGTTGACGAAACTACACCAAAAAGATGTTGAGTTTGAATGGACAGAGAACTGTCAGAAGAGTTTCGATCGACTAAAGACCTGCTTAACCGAAGCTCCAGTGCTAGTACCACCGGAGTCCGGAAAAGAGTTTGTCATTTATAGTGATGCATCCTTACTTGGGCTAGGTTGTGTGTTGATGCAAGAAGGTCGAGTTGTGGCTTACGCGTCGAGACAATTAAAGCCGCATGAAAGAAACTATCCGACCCATGATCTTGAATTGGCGGCCATAGTGTTTGCCCTGAAAATATGGCGGCATTACTTGTTTGGGGAAAGGTGTCATATTTATTCGGACAACAAAAGTCTTAAATATTTGATGACTCAAAGAGATCTAAATCTGCGACAAAGACGTTGGCTTGAGTTGTTGAAAGACTATGAACTTGTTATTGATTATCACCCGGGAAAGGCTAACGTGGTGCCGATGCTTTAAGTCGGAAAGCACTGTTTGCTTTGAGAGCGGTGAATGCTCACTTGTCCGTCTCACCCGATGGGTGCTAGTAGCTGAATTAGAGGCCAAACCATTATTGATTCGTCAAATACTTGAATTCCAGAAAGTCGACGCTGAATTGGTCACAAAACGAGTTGAATGTGCTTCGAACGAGGAATCAGAGTTTCGGATTAACGACAATGATTGCTTGACGTTCAGAGGTCGATTATGTGTTCCAAGAAATTCAGAACTTATTTCAATGATTTTGGACGAGGCTCACAGTAGTCGAATGTCAGTCCACCCAGGTAGTACTAAAATGTACAATGACCTGAAACGTCAATTTTGGTGGCCCGGTATGAAACGAGACATTTCCGAATTTGTTTCAAGGTGTTTGATATGCCAACAAGTAAAAGCAGAACATCAAGTGCCTTCGGGATTACTTCAGCCGATCACGATACCCGAATGGAAGTGGGATCGGGAAACGATGGATTTTGTATCTAGATTGCCATTGTCATCAAGCAAGAAAGATGCAATCTGGGTCATTGTTGATAGATTGACCAAGTCTGCTCATTTTATCCCTGTCCGTACGGATTTTTGGCTCGATAAATTGGCAGAATTATATGTCTCCCAAATAGTTCGGTTGCATGGGTACCTATTTCCATCGTGTCGGATAGAGACCCAAGATTTACCTCACGATTTTGGAAGAAATTACAAGAAGCATTGGGTACCAAGATGCACTTTAGCACCGCATTCCATCCTCAGACCGATGGCCAATCTGAGCGGATAATTCAAATACTCGAGGATATGTTGAGATGTTGTGTTTTAGAGTTTTGCGGTTCATGGGAAAGATATCTGCCTTTGATCGAATTCGCTTACAACAATAGTTTTCAGTCAAGCATTAAGATGGCACCTTACGAGGCTTTATACGGTCGTAAATGCCGTACCCCATTATTTTGGACTGAACTTAGTGAAAGTAAGATCCTTGGGTTGATTTGATTAAGGATGCCGAGCAGAAAGTCCGAGTAATTCGCGAAAGTTTGAAAGCCGCTTCGGATCGTCAAAAGTTGTATGCGGTTTGAAAAGAAAAGACATTGAATATCAGGTCGGAGACAAAGTATTTCTCAAAGTTCACCCTGGAAGAAGGTGCTTAGATTTGGTCGTAAGGCCAAACTAAGTCCGAGGTTCATCGGTCCGTATGAGGTATCCGAACGAGTTGGACCAGTTGCATACCGATTAATTTTACCCCCTGAGCTTGAAAAGATTCACAACGTTTTCCATGTCTCGATGCTTCGACGATATAGGTCCGAACCGTCGCATGTAATCACTCCATCTGAGATCGAGATTCAGCCTAACTTGAGTTATGAAGAAGAACCGGTTCGCATTTTGATGCGTGAAGTAAAAGAGTTGCGAAATAAGAAAATCCCATTAGTGAATGTGTTGTGGCATAAACACGAAATTGAAGAAGCCACTGGAACGTGAGGAATCTATGAAGGATCGATATCCAAAATTATTCACTGTAAGATTTCGGGACGAAAATTCTTATGTGGGGGAGAGTTGTGACAGCTCTAATGTGACCTAGTCGGAAAGTGGTTTCGGGACCACAAACTGAGTCGTAAAAATGATAATTGTTATATTCTATGCTTATTATGTGTGTACATCATATGTCAACGTTTCATTCCCTAATTTTTCCAATTGCATGAGAAATTATTAAATAGGGATCAATATGAGACATGGTGAAATATGATAGACTAATTTTAAATGGTTTATTAGTGCATGTCAACACAAGGGTGAACTTGCATGTCAATTTCCCAATTTTCTTTATATGGCCGGCCAAGATGGTGTTGATGGGAAAATATATATGTTTAATTAGTAATTAAATAAGAAATGACATTATGTGAGAAAAAATAATATTAGTGAAATAAAGGTAAGAGTGTGTTCATCTTCCTTACCTTCTTGCAAAGCCGAAACAAAAGGGAAAGAGGAAGGAATTTGTCTAGGGCATTCGCTATCTGGAGGTTAAATAAGGTAGGAGTTCATGTTATTTCTATTGATTTTTATGAGAATCAGTAGTAGTCAAGCTCTTATGTAACCCATATGGATCTTTATTTTGGTGATCTA